>NC_084971.1:9800829-9973329 GCF_963691925.1 Scomber scombrus | reverse complement strand
AATCAAATGTGCATCCCAGTCTGCGTATGCAATCCAAACGAAATGGGGACGCACTCGCAAACACACTGCTCTACAGTGCAATTAGAGACTGTACAGAGTACCTTTGACGTGAGTATTAGTGGTTTCTCCATTGTATTTTGGAGTAGTCACACCGAGCTGTGCCGGGAGCACTCGAGTCAAGCTGACACGCGCCACAAGTGTTTTTTTCCCACAGCACGCCACATCAAGGCGAAAGAAATAGTTTACCTGTCGGAGGTGTGCTGTTTGTCTGCAGCTCTTCATCAAACTGAGGCTGTTTCTGCCTGTTGCTGTTCCTCGCTGCATCATTTCTCACTGATTCACTGACCAAATCAACTCCAGGTGTCCAGTTTTTATTGAAGAACGACACTGCTAACAAAGCTCCGCTAATTCTGCTGTAAACACACATCATCTGTTATAAATCCAGATTTATACATTTTCAGAAACATCTTCCTCTATTTTGTCACTTAATGGGAAGCAGTAAACGCAGGACATTTTGGGGTTTTCATCAGCAGTAACTGAACACGGATCGGATATGGCTGAAGCGTTCGGGAAACAGTAAAAATAAAGTGTTAACCTAGAAATATAAACAGGGGCTCGGGATAGAAACTTCAAAGCACAGATATTTAGTCAGAAGCTAGAAAAATACTGAGAGCTAAACATGTTTCATGATGTCTTGTTTTAAAAAATTGCAAGATCTAGGCAATCAAAATGAAAACACAAGCAAGAGGTAAAGCTGATGGTGCAGGGGTCTATTGACTGGAATGGGTTTGACCCTTCAGTGTGTGTGTGTGTGTGTGTGTGTGTGTGTGTGTGTGTGTGTGTGTGTGTGTGTGTGTGTGTGTGTTAGTTGGATAAACTTTCCTTGTGGTTGTAAACGTCTCTTTCTGTCAACAGGTGCGCTCCATCAGTCTGAATGTGAGGAAGAATGTCTCTCTGAACACACTGAGTCAGGACGTCCTGCTCAAAGAGTTCTCCACCATCTCCTGAGACACACACACACACACGCACACACACACACACACACACACACACACACACACACACACACACACACACACACACACACACACACACACACACACACACACACACACACACACAGGCCTTCTCCTCCCTCCTGTTGGACATAAACAGTACATTTTTTTGTGCATGTGGACTAACACATAACACCACAAACACCAACCAGTACAATCGCTGATTCATCTCGACTCCACTTCCTCCTCGTCCTCTTCTTCTTCTGTCTCCTGTGAGCTGGGACTACGGAGACTTCTCCCACAGAGACGGACACACTCACAGGCTTGGATGCACCTTACAACTCTCCAGACTTTGCTCCCTTTGTGGTCGTTCATGTGTGTGTGATTTAAGGAAGTGCCCGTATTGAACTGGTTCGTCGTGTGCAATCTGCAGTATTGGCCAGACTGTTAACTGACACATGAAAGTTTGGATTTAAGATGTTAAAAAAAAAAAAAGTATTTTTAACCCATAATGTTCATCTCCACCCTCTCTCTCTCTTCCTCTCTCTCTCTCTGTTGTAAGTAGCTTCTGATGTCAAACTGACCACAGTACAAGATTATCTCTTATATATCTCTTCAGTAATGATTTCAGACAGTTTGGGCTTCGAGTGTATCATTATGTTCTTTCTAACATTGGTAAAAGTGTCCCTGAGCCTTTTTTATTTTTTTTATTTTTAGTTTGAATCTTACCGGATTAGAGCATTAACTAACTAGTCGAATCAGAACAACTTTCTTTGTGTCTGAATGCTTCTCTCGTGTGAATGTTTATTCTCTGCAAGTATTTTGTATTTCCACGTTTGCTAAAGGTTAGAACATTTTGACCAATAACGAAGTTAAACATGCTTCTGAAGTGATTAAAACATTTTTGTTTTTGAAGAAAACCACGACTAATCTTCACTACTGTTCGGCACACAATACATTTTCTCCATTAGTTTAACTAATTCATCTGGATGTGTTGAAGTGAGTGGTTTATTTATAGAGGGTAAATGTTCAGATAATGGTTAAACGTACCTGTATTATTCCTAAAGGTTATTAATGCTGGTGTGTCTCTGGCACATGTTACATCAGTTAAATGAAAAAACAAACAAAAAAACATTTGCCTTCACTTCTCAACTTATAAATTGATTTTTTTTTTTAATGGAAGCAGATCTGAATTATGCATTTTCTTTCAAGGGTAAGGTCATTTTTTCATCCCTAACCCCTGTAGGTGTTTTTTGGTTGTCTGTTTTTTTGCTCCTATTACTCAACTAGTGTTTCCTCTTTTGACTATTTAGTCTGGAAAGATTAAAAAAAAAAGAAAAAAAGTCTTACATAATTTATTCTACTTTTACATCTATATTGTAATGTTAAGCTCTCATCTTGTAGTTTGAAGTTTGTAAACCTCCCACACACACTGACCTCTGCTGACATTGCTGACTGAGTCTGAAACATTAGGCGTCAGTGGGAAACTTCTTGTCTTATCGCCACAAACTGAAAACTGAAAGATGACTTCCTGTTGAATGGATATGATTTTTGATAACAAATGTTTTTGTGTCGGGTTGTTTGTTTTCTTATTCCCTGTCGAGCATGTAAGAACTGTGAGTTGTAACTCGGTGAGTAAAAAGTCGAGTGGTTTGGACTCCTTGATTTGAGTGTTGGAGTCCAAGGAGTTTGCAGAGAGGATGATAAACACATGAAGCTCCAGTGATTTTATTCACACACTAGTTGTTTCTCATGTTTAACTGTCAGTTACAACCTCATGTAAATACACACAACACCTACAGTAGTCAGTCTACAACAAGTGATAACAACTAAAAAAGCAACTCTGAGTTCACAATTACTGATACATTTCAAATGTATCTGTACATCATTGTACGATAAACAGTGGACGCAGATAATGCAGTTCAAATACCAGTTCTAACCTGTGTGTGTGTGTGTGTGAAGTTGAGACACTCTTGTGATGTTTACACATTTAATATGTATTTTGAGCAGTGGCTGCAGCAGGGTTCAGTATTTTCTGTATTACTCACTGCAGGGGCACCTCGACTAAATATTTGAATTGATAAATTCAATATTGATCTGAGATCTGGAAACTTATTGATGTGAAGGCATGGTTGGTGGAGCTGATATTGGTCTAAGAAAAGAGTAGCTATCCTGTTCCACTCCTCCTTGTCCTTCCTCCGTCCTCATCCCCCATTCACCTCCTGCTGTTGTGAAACTAATTAACCAATATCTCTGATAAACCGTCCTCCAGCTACTTCCTAATGATGTCTGTGCCCTCAGGCACACGCTAACAACACTGACTATCACAAGCGGAAAAATCTTTTTGTTTGTTCGAAATTGTTCTGAATAAAACCTGATCCTTTGGATGGAGGGAAAAAGTTTGCAGAGGTCAGAAAAGAGGATGCAGAAAGTTGTGATGGTGGGAATAAACAGCTGGATGGAGAAGGAATGTGGTTTCACATCAAATCAAGCCAAGTTTAGTCTGAAACAATGAAGTCATTTTTAGAGTGGGACAAAGATGTTTTTGGTTTGTTTTCATCTTTCTACTGACAGACGTCATCATTCATTTCTCTTTAAGGAGTCAACATACAGAAATCTGTTCTAAACACTAATCTGAATTATGTTGTAATTGTAATAGACTTTATTATTAGGCTGGGTAGGCAACTGCCTGGTTCCCCCAACTGAAAGGGCCCCAAACAGCTATAGATATGATATTCTAACTTATTGTACCCCAAAATAAATTGCAAAAGCCCCCCAAAGACCTTAAAAAATATGCAATTGTATACTACTAACTTACTGTGTACTCTTACTGCAGAGTAAAACAATGTAGCAGTAAATTTACATGACAGATAAATGTTACTGGTTATGTAGTGGATTCATAAATTAAAATGTGATACATTAATGTTCATAACTGTTTAAACTGTCCAGCATTATATAAAATAGAATTAAAAGCTTCACCTTGAACAGACTATGTAAATTTAAGTACATTATGCTTATAATACCTCTCTTTCACTCTTCACTTTAAAGGTGCAATAAGTGACATTCAGCCTCACTGGAGTAATGGCGTCCTGAGCAGTGTGTTCCTCTGTGTGTTTTGTTATTCAAACTTATAGATTTCTTATGAGCCAATCAAAAAGCTTAGACTTCCATCTTTTCAGCAGTCCTCGCCAAACGACTAGGCTCAAAACATGGCATACCTAGACTTTTGCAGGCCACATTTTGGCCTGTTTGTGGCTCAAAAATGAATAAATCCCTGTTTTTGTTATCTTCGCCACCATCATGACTGTACACATCTGGCAGAGATTTGCACTCTACTGAGTGCACTCTTCTAGTTTTGTTTGTTTTTGTTATTCTGAGTTGGGATGATCTACAGGATGAGGACAAAAATGAAAATGACATTAGCTTTAGAGTTTTAGAAATCACGATTATGAATAACAGAACTGCATTTACACTGAATTGTGTGTAGAGTGTAGAGTGAAAAACTGATTTTTAAAACTAAAAGCTATTATTTTTTATGCTGAAATAACATATATATAAATAATAAAAAAGTGTCTTATTCTGCGCCTCGATTTATCTGCTTAGTGAAAATATAAATATTTTCAAAAGGAGGTCATGAATATCTTTTTTTTTTTAAAGAAAGACTCACTAATTTTCTAAAGCAGCTGGGCACTGTAGTTTTTAGTCACTTAAACGTCACTTAAACAGGAATATTAGATGGCGATTATTTTCAGGTGCGGATTAATACACATTTTGTCATCTAGTGGGTATTTTAACTTTTAATTATAAAGCCATGAAACTTCAATGTAAAAAGTAATGCTTGAAATAGATCACCATTTTAATTTTTCAATCGTCAAAAGCTGCACAAAAACCTCCTCAAGTCTCAGGCACTTGAATGCACCATTCTCAAAAAAGCCTCTTCTCATGACCGTATTCATAACTTCAATAAAATTTTAAAAAGTACTCGTTCATTCATTTGTAGCTGATCGGTTATGACATGCGGAGCCACTTGTCAGCTCCCTTAATGCAGCAGCAGTAGGACCATAAACATTAATGATAACAGCCTCACTCTTTTCTCTGTTTCTCTCTCAAACAATTAAAGCCACTGCTGAAGAAGATTACACTAATATGCCTCAAAAGGACATGCAGGCATCACGATGTTACAGAAACATTAATATACTTTTGTATGAACTGACTAGGAATAATACTATGTTCATTATTATTTTTGAAGGTCACGTTGTGGTGATATCTTTTTTTAATATGGTGATTCTCAATCCCCTGAGATTAATCTAGTCCAAATCCTCTAATTTTGTTGGCTTTATTGTACATCGGGCAGTATATTAACTCCCTGATATGATCTGTGTCATATTCATTTGTGTGCGTGCATGTGTGTGTGTGTGTGTGTGTGTGTGTTTGCTGATGACAGCTTAGATGTTCAGACTGTGCTGGGCCCGGGTGTTTTTACTGTGACAACCCATTAACGCTGCTGTGTATTTATAACGTTACAGCATATCAGCCCTCTCATCAAATATTCATTTGAGGGGAGATTGCCTACTTTGTCTCGGCTCAACCACTCTCCTCCCCTTCCTCCTTTCACCCCTTCATTTTGTGCGTCTTTATCTGTGTGTCCTCTGCCGCGTCTGTGTCTGCAGAAAAAATGAAATGAACTCAAACTGCGTCTTTCCAAGGATAAGCAGAAACACACCTCCTGTGGGCACGTGGCACTATTTTCTTTAATTTCTTTTATCATCCTTTAAGCACCGAGCAGCGAGGACTGTCTGCTCACCTGTTTGTTCTACTGTATCTATCTATCTCTGTGTGTGTGTATGTGTGTGTTTGTCACCTGTATCATCGCTCCACACCGTGCATAACTTAAATGATCAATCAGAGCTCATTATTGGTTATCTGTCAGCTCCACTTTCCAACCCGCAGCCACACTGAACTTCTCTGTAAACCCCTATAAGAGATAAACACTATCAATACTGTGAGATTTAACTGTCCCAAGGCGCATAATATATTCAAATACCTCTCCACTGTACTCCTGCTGTCTTCTTTCTCTTTGTCACGGATTTTCACCACTATGCCTGTCTTTGATTTTTTTTTTCTGTTTATGTGTGTCCTCCCTTTCCTGTGCTTTCTCCAGCAGCTGATAGATATTTTCTCTCTTCCTCATCAGTCTTCTGACAGGGGACACAATAATCCCTCACCCGTCTTTAAAGAAGCTCCACCACGCTGTTTATCCCCAACAAGCCTTATTTAGCTTTTCTTGGAAAACGGAGTTCTTTTCTCTCCAGTTAAATTTTTTTCTATGTGACAGTTTGAGGGTTTACTGTAGAGCTTAGCACATCACAACACATGTGTGGTACAGACAGCTTTACGATGGTTTCAGTGGCTTTAGGTATTTACCACGCAGATGGAGTCCATTGAAAGACACTATCAAGTTCATAATGTTTTACTTTTTCTGTGAGATATGGCTACATGTACCCTATATGATTCATTAGCACAACATTTTGACCAGACATTCATTTTCCCCAGAAGATCGATCCTAATGACTTTGGTGATCCCATAACTTTTCCTCGAGGGCCACCATGATGTTGACATGTGGCTTTGAGTGAAATATCTCGACAGCTATTGGATGGATTGTGGTGAAATTGAGTGCATGAATTCATGGATGAAGTGTTACAGTATCACTTTGGCATATTCTTCACTTTTCATGTATGGCATAACTTGATACACCAGGTGGTTTGTTACCCAGAACCATCTGAGAAGTCGTCCATGGAAATTGTTTGACACTTCCAGAAAATACTAGCAGGTAATTAGATGAAACATCTGTCTATCACCGTCTTACCTTGCAATACCGATTGGTACTACTGGTGGTTTGGACACAAATGCATAATGTGAAGCTGGACAAGATGGATTCTCAAGTGATCTTGTGATGTTCGCAAATCCAGCTGCCTCTTAAGGTGAGTGCAGCCATCAATATGTCAAAACTTTTAATTTTTAATGAGTCCATCTTCTACCGACTTTGCTTTCATGAATAAAAACCAAAATCTTGAATTTGAGGCAAAAATACAATCTTGATCTGGCTCTTTGTGGCCAGTGTGGTGTCCAAACTGTGAGAATCTGTGTAAATACACTCAACAAGCTCTCTCCAGTTTAATGATGACCATCTTTTCTTCACATCCTCTGACATAATGAGGAATACTTAACCATGTATTTCATGTCCGTCCATAAGAATTAGACATACTTAACAAAAAGTTGAAGTGAAATGACTGATTTTAATATGTACTCAACTCAGACACAAACAAGCTGCTCAGTTACACTCATTCATTAAAACCTTAATGAATAGAAGTTTCTTATGGGAAAATCTTGAAGTTTATCCCATAAATCAGTCTGTGGCCTCCTTAGTCTCCATTCAGCTTATGGTGTGTATTTATGGATGTAATATTACAATTATTTGCTTCTGATCACGACCTTGGTTCTTTGCATTAACTGAAATATGAGTGAGTAAGTCTGCTCAACTAGCTCAAGGACGTGGAGCTGACAGAGTATTGATCTGCAGGTATTACTTCTTGTCCACACAGCCAATGCTTCTCAATTCCTGAGCCAAGGTGAGACCATCCATCAGTGACGCATATAGATCAGCAGATATAGCCAACTCTCCCACATCTCCCCCTGTCTCTCTTCCTTCATCACTCCTCTTTCTCACCCCTCAGCTTTGATGGTTTGAGTCTCCTCCTCCTCTCTCTCTCTCTCTCTCTCTCTCTCTCTCTCTCTCTCTCTCTCTCTCTCTCTCTCTCTCTCTCTCTCTCCCTCTCTCTCTCGGTTTGGATAGATGCAGATGTTCCAGCTGACAGGCAGATTATTTGTCATTTTTGGATATTTGGACAATAAGCAAAGTGATCGGATTAAACCTGTGAATTGCATTTGAACCTTAAATCCCCAGAAGCCTCTCAAAGTGACAGTAAAGCGCGGGATGTGGACGTGAGTGCGCGCTGATGCTGGGAGGAGGAAGAGGAGGAGGAGAGAGCTCAGTCAGAGTGGATAGATGCGAGCAGGGACGCAGAGACGCACGGACTTTCTCCTCTTTCCTCGGCCAGTTTGAAGCCCTCACAGACTGACTTTTTTTATGGGACAGAAGTGACATGAAAGCTCAGAAGTCGTAAATGATCTGGGGCTCCGACGCACACACAGGTCCTACAGGTTCGGCGCGGAGGTCTGGTAAGCACTGAAAACATGAAATCCAGGAGTCAGGACCAGAGTTTGTCTGACTCCAGAGAGCTGGACAGATCTTACGACCCGCTTACAGGTAGGTGTAAGCTTTTTAGCATGTCAAATATGATCAATTGAAGCGTAGATTGCTGGCTGTGTTGTTACTTCCAGTGACATCGTGCATCAAACATCGTTGATGAAAGTTTTCTTTCATCAAGTGTGTGTCCTGAATAGAGTAAAGTCATTAAATAAGTACAGTTTCACACGTGATCTTTCAAAATTAGACTTTACTCAATCAGAAAAACGCTAAACACGTTTTAACCCCGTTTCCTCTGTAAACATTTGCTGCAGCAACGGTGATATGATATCTGCATTAAATGTTACAAGACAGAAAGTCTAAGAAGATTAAACAATAACGTGATATCACTCTATACATTCAGCCTGTGTGTGTGTGTGTGTGTGTGTGTGTGTGTGTGTGTGTGTGTGTTAGAGCAGCTCCAAACCAGAGCAGCCTTATTTGCAGGTAGTAGGTAAGTATATATATCTATAGGTAGTAGTGTAGGCTATTCACTCAGTGAATTGCAGCCTTATTTTACAAATATATGTAGATCATCATCACACCAGGTGTTGAATGTTTTTGGGTTTGGAAATGTGCAATCTATAGAAAGCTTTCTTGAAGTATGTGAATGGTTCAAAGTAAATGACACTGCACTACTACACATATTGTAGTTTTCAATAAGGATAAGTGGGTTGGAGATAAAAACAACTCCTCCACATGGCTTGAAGAAGAGCTGAATGTTTGAAACACATTAAAATGACTGCAGTTGTCAGTAAGGCAGGAGATGATTGAATCACAGCAGCAGGACTATTCTGTACTCTAACAGATGTAGATTTGGTTTGAAAGTCTCTGTGTTCTAACATTAATGATGAAACAATTACTCAATTTATCAGTTATTATATGGACAGAAAATCTGCAACAATTTTAAAAACACGGTTTAAGACACTTATCAAGCCAAAAAAATAAAAGTTATGTTTCCAGCTTCTAAAATGTGAATATTTGCTCATTTTGTTTTATTTTATTTATTTATTAATTTTAATTTGATTTATTTGTAAAGGGACTATACATAATATTAAACATACATTTCGCCATTTGATGTATTGTACCAGAGTTAGCTTAAATATAATTTACATCTGCAGTCCCTTGGCTTCTCAGTTTTGTGTTTCTTTAAATTGGAATCTGAACTGCTGCTCAACAAAACTGACAATCATAAGACGTCAGCTTGGGCTCTGAAAACATTTTTTCATTATTGGCAAAACAATTGAATTGATTACATGTAAAACAATTATTGACAGATCAGTCAACAATGAGAATCAGTTGGTCGCAGACCTAAATAAGTTATCATACTATCAATATTGTTCATATTGTGTTTACATGCGTGTTTTCTTGGATTACTTCTGAAAATGCAAACGTCAAAATATGTGGTGATAAATAATTGACTTTGCAGTGATTCATTTTCTCACTCAAAAAAAGCTAGATGTAGTTTATAAAGTCTAAAAGGACATCAGTAGTGTGATCTGCTGTTATAAACAGTTCAGATCAACACGAGAGTAGAGTGCGAGAGTAGAGAGAGAGAGAATACAGAAAAGATAGTCAAGTCAAGAAAAAAGTCCTGGCCATCTCTTTTCATCTAAAATTATACCTGTCAGTGTGTGTTTGTAGTCTAATTAGATCAGTGAGGCTCTTCTCTTTGTCAGATGTGTCATTGTTTCATTTTCCTCACGAGTGCTCGCAAAGACAAAGAGTACAATCACACACCCAAAATAGACATTTCCTTTAAAAATAACTAAATATATGTATGAAAATAAAATAATTCCTTTCATGTTACACACAGTGCTGTTCTGAGTTAGTTCGAAGGATATTTCTGAATGAGTGAATTTGAAGTGGAGGTATTGACAGATAGACGGCTTAAAGATTGTAAAGATGAACATTTATTTAATGATTGATAGTTGTTGCTGGCACAATAGCCAGTGTGATGTGCATTCAGCAGCAGGTTAACCAAACAGTGAACAGGTGCATGAACAGAGAGGCTTTAGGTGACGTTCAGGAGACACAAACAAACCATTTTATTGAAGAGTGAAGCACTGGTGCGTCGTGGGGCTCAATGACCTGAGGCACAAAACTGTGTAACTGCTGCTTTTTCCTGTTTATCTCTTCTGTATCTGACAAAAAAACACCAAACAGTGATGTTAAAAAAACAACATCTTGATGAGGTAACAAACAACAAAAGAAAAAGTCTCTGGTGAGGAGTACATTTAAAAAATGTATCAGCTGTATCTAAAAACCACTCAGACTTAACACAACACATGGTCTCTATGTGCAGCAACTGCTGAAACCCTCATGTTGTTTACTCTCTGTGTTCATACATTATAGATGCTGGATCTTTGTCAAGTCATCACTTTCTACAGTAAACTTCACATGTTACAATGACCCTGACTGACTGCTGCTGTGCTGCATGTGAACCATGACGTCATGCAGACACTCATCTCACAGATCTTTTACATGATGCACATTTTTAAAACTACTAAAGGGTCCAGCAGTGAATCTCGTATCTATTTTTAAGTATTGTCTTCAATGTTGTGGCAGTCTTTACTTGAATACATTGTAGGAGGTTCATGTCAAGTGCACCTGCATTTATGAGTGAACGAACCTGCTTTCCCCCTGTGTGTGTGTGTGTGTGTGTGTGTGTGTGTGTGTGTGTGTGTGTGCGTGTGTGTGTGTGTGTGTGTGTGTGTTTGTGTGTGGGTGTGTGTTTGCACAAGAAAGGAGGCAACACACACACACACACACACACACACATACACACCCACACCCACACACACACACACACACACACACACACACACACACACACACACACACATTTTTTCATGATGTACATTCTTCTCTAAAAATCTTTACACACATAACATAAATGTGCTGTTTATATAACACCATTAAAAAAAAGCTGATTTCAAAATACAGTTTAAACCCCTCTGACTGGAATAGTTTTTATGTTGTAGGAGCCAGCCAGAAATCATCTGATTTGTCTGGACTGATGAGGGATGTTGTATTACCATCAATGTTGTGTAACGAATAATCAAAGCTGAATCTGCGAGACTGACGAGGTCGCATGGGAGCACATGAGTGTGTAATTGTGTGTGTGTGTGTGTGTGTGTGTGTGTGTGTGTGTGTGTGTGTGTGTGTGTGTGTGTGTGTGTGTGTGTGTGTGTGTGTGTGTGTGTGTGTGTGTCCGTGGCTTCTATCTGAGCCATGTCTTTCTGGGGATTATGTTAAGCACAGAGGCTGTTGCCCGGGCAACATTAGCTTACAAACATTCATTTAGCACTACATGACCCTCCTTAAAAAGCCACAACCTCCCAAAGTAAACACAAAATACTAAAAATCACACACGCACGCTCGCATGCACACACACATTTGATTTAGGATGATGATAAGAAAAAGTTGTAATTCTGAGAGTTGTCACAAATGAATTAATGGTTAAAAAATTGGACTTTTCACAGTAGACATTTTGACTTGTAATAGCAGGAAAAGCACAAGTGTTACTAATAACAGTAACAATGGCTCTGTTGAATTCAAATGTCAGAACGCACAGTAGCAGGACCCTTTATCATCATGCCGATATGTCATTTCTTTCTGCTTATAATCGGGAACTCTAGGAATGTTTTTGAGGAAAGTTTTCGTTGTTCATTATCACCAAAGAAGACACTATGGTTGTAGCCTCTGTATGGTGATGACCTCCTGGTTTTTTTTCTAGTAAGATGATGAGATGAGAGATGTTTCTGAAACAGTAATCATACTAGTTGCTCATTGTTTCAGGAAAACCAGGCAAAAATATTGATTATACATTAAATATGCATGTGAATATGCTGCCTTGATCTTAAATTCTTCCAATATCTGACTGAATTTCTCTCTGAAGTCAATATACTATATAGTCAAAATACTATGTTTTTGTAGAAAAAAAACATTCAAAGGCTTATTTATTATGCCGTGTTCACATCATATAGGACGGATGACAGCGATGGGAAGACTCCCGTGTTAAATCACATCATCAAGACAGTTACAGAATTGGTGGTGTTAGCTTTAAAATACTGAACAATAGAATAACATATCTAATGTGATGTAGGTTTAATTATGTTGGTCTATGGCTGATGCGAGGCATCCATATTTGTTTGCTTCTCTTTATTATTAACTGCCAAGTGAGATATATCAGAGCTCATAACACAGAAGCCCATAATTACAATAACTCTGAATGCAACATTATGCTTCCTTCAAAAGTTTACCAGACCTGAGAGTTTCGGTTGGAAACAAATATCCTGATATATTGATAAAAACCCAATGAAATGAAAGTATTTATATAATATTCTTCAAAATCTGTAGTGTTCACAAGACTTTCTCAAATAAACACTTTTGTAAAACTTCTGTGAAGTTATATGAAGATGACCGAAGTGAAGCCTCCATCTTGACCCTAAAAACTTTTGTAAGAGCCTGTCCTTTTGTTCTCTCATGTGAAAGTCTTCATTCTCTTTCTTCCCTTTCTCCACACTTGACAATACTTTCAGTCTGAGTTGTTTGTGTTTGTGGACAAAAGAGTCTTTTATATGTGTTAATAGCAGCAGGGAAGAGTGTATTGATCTGCCCGAGGAGACTTCATTTGGTAAAATTGATTCACACCGTCCAGTCACCCAGAGGGTCTGTGTTCATTTTGTTCTCGACTGTTAAATGCTACTTCTAAAGCACCTTGAATTAGTTTGTTATCCTAGAAGACACAAGCTTTTAAAAGCTCTACTGTCTCTCTAAGAACAACCTCTGCTGACTGCTGTTACTACCCTCAGAAGGCATTTCAGTAACTTAGAAACTGTCTGTGATCAATGACCTGCACTCTGTCACATTTAAAAATATCAGACAGCTTTGGAGAGGTGGAGAAAGAAAGAAATCAGCAGGGATGATTTTTCATTTTCTCTTTTGTAAACAAAACAAAACATTTCACTGTTTTATTTTCCTGCATCTAAAAGCTCAGATGTGTCATCCTCGTTGTCTGTGCGTGTGTGTGTGTGTGTGTGTGTGTGTGTGTGTGTGTGTGTGTGTGTGTGTGTGTGTGGTGTGTGTGTGTGTGTGTGTGTGTGTGATTGAAGCTCTGTAAAGCCTTGTTTGTTTTTCCGTTGTCGTGCAGCTGCTGCATGTGAAAGTTTGACTGACATATCCTCAGTGTCCATCGTCACTGATGCCCATGATAAGCACACTTGAGGTAACGGTCATACACACACAATCACACTCGCAATTTCAGTTAATGTCACTTTCTGTTTAAAATAAAACACAGAATAAATGAACAAAGTAACAGATCTGGCAGAAGTGGCAGATCTGATTTTAATGTTTGCATGATAAAACACAAAAAAGGAAGTCAGAAGTGGATCCCACCTTTCATTATTCTCTTTAACTTTTGTTGTGTGTTTTTAATGCTGCAACACTTTGAGTTCCACTATGGATGAAAATTGGGGTATAAATCAAATGTATTATTATTATAATTAGCATTAGCAAAACATTTACAGTAATCCCAGTGTTGCAGAGATTATTGTTATACATTTCTAAGGTGTGAATCCACTCATTTTCATTCTATGTCTCAACTGCAGCTGTTGTGTGTAAGAGTGACATCCCACTGAACATAATGACACCATTATTAAATTATTTACTTATTTTGTTGTTATTAAACTTATCAGTTTGTGATTATGCCAGTGGTCTCTCTATTCCTGTTACAATGAGGTTCCCATTGATTTTGTGTGTTGTCAGAAAATCAAACACAGAAGACTAATGTGTCTTATATACAGACAGATGTGTTATTTTTTACAGGTTGTCTCTGTAGGTGTCAGAGGGAGAGGAGGAGGTGTGTCATCAGTTCTGCTTTAAAAACATCCAACAGGTTTCTTCACCTGTCTGCAGTGATGCTCATTGTCTTTTCTCTGAGTTGGAGACTTTCTCCAGATCAGTGTAATCTGACTGTAGTTCAACACTGACCTCTGCTGGCCGGAAGGGGACATGACATTTTGGAGATGTCCCTAATTTTGGACAAGATATTACGCTTTTTGAGCTAATAGGCATTTTTAACAGCACACATTGTGACTCGTTATAGTAAGAAAAGCACAGGTGATGATGACTTTGTTCTTTGAAAAAATAATATTGGAAATATTGTTTTACTTTTATTGTGTGTGCTCTGTGGTTAGTTGTAGGTGCTGCACCTCACATCTATCTCTTTGTTCTTTGGTTGTCTGTGCGTTTGGCTTTGGATAAGAGAGACTACAAAACAAGATGTCTTCAGTAATTGAAAGCACGAGAGACCCTTAACCAGAACACAAAGAGAATTGAGGAGCAGGCAAAGTTTCAGAATAGATGAGATTTTTCTGCAGCAGGTGTTTCTACCCCCTGATGCTCCCGCTGGTGGAGGAGGTGGGAGCTGAGCTGGGATAGAAAAGAGGAAAGGTCTACATCAAGCTCATTTAGACAGTGATTTACTACACATTGCAATCCATTACATTAGGATCATTCAATGCAGCTTTGGAGAAGTTCACAATGATGTGTTGTTGGCTGCTGGTTGTGTGTTGGACTTGCAGACAGAGACAGGCGGCTGGTTGTAGGTGCGTTGCAGAGAATCCTGAATGTTTCTTTAAAAGGTCAAGTGACAAAGTTGTGTTGTGGTGTCCATAAAAGCCAGCAGACCGTGATGGTGGTTGTCTGGTCTCTTTATTATTACAAAAGGAGTTGACTACTGTGTGTGTGTGTGTGTGTGTGTGTGTGTGTGTGTGTGTGTGTGTGTGTGTGTGTGTGTGTGTGTGTGTGTGTGTGTGTGTGTTTTAATGTGTAAATATTTCTCAACTCTCCTGTCCTTGTCACTATCAGTTTACTTTCGCATTTAGCAGAACAGACTTAGCAGAAATTGGATATAATACTCATGAGTATGTTTGTTTAACCCTTAACCCCTAATAGCTACATAGGAAGCAGGTCCTCTTACACGGAGGCCACCATGTTGTACTCCCATGTTTCTACAGTAGCCCAGAATGGACAAACCTTTTGTGTTTTCTCCAAGAAATAGTTGTTATTATGTAGAATGTGCTTATTTGTTTTATTGCTGAGAGTTAGATGAAGTCAGTCTCACTCATGTCTGAATGGTACATATGTGGCAACAGCCAGGAGATGGTTAACTTACCTTAACTTAACATAGCGCCAAAGGTAACAAATCCCTCCTACCAGCACCTCTAAAGTTCACTTATTAAAGCCTTTTCAATACACACAAAAACTGAATTGTAAAAACAAGAAATTGTGCTTTTATGTGGCTTTATGTGCTGGACTATTTTTAGGCCAGGCTAGGTAACATCCTGGAGGCAGACACAGTCTGAATATTTTAGGCAGGCAAACATCGCAGCTTCAATAAGGAATCAGAGCGAGATGATAGAGAATATATACTGTATGATACTTCCAGACAGTGTGTAATAATATGATTATATTCATTTGATTTTAAAACCTGTAAAGATACTTACGCCTTTGACATTTTTTTGTCAAAGGCTTTAACTTATTCAATGTTTGAATTCTCCAACGCAGAAAAAAATTAATCAAATAAAAGTCCTATGGTGCAGAAATTTATCTTTTCCTTTTCCACATGTTTCGTACATGTAATACCTAAGGTTATATATGTAAAACAGTGCACTCTTATAATCACACATGGGATTGGCCAAATGTTTGGTATCAGAAGAAAGAAATATAGATAGAAATATAAATAAAACAATAACTATAATCATCTAATTTTTTAAACTTACTGTTTTTCAAAAATAAAAAATGAAGGCTAACTCACACACTAAATACAAAATCACTCTGCACTTTCACCTCATTTTGATCAGAGAAGGTCGGCCATAAAGGCGCCAGTATTTTGAGAAGAAAAGAACTCACACTGATGATAATTAAAATGAACTACTGCTTTAACATGATCCTTTTCTATAAATCTGGAGAAACTTGAATGATTTCGGACATTTAAGCCACACTCTCTGACCTCTGCATCTCAGAGCTTCAGTCTTGTGTGGTTTCATCAGACCTCACATGCTGTATGCTGTCCAAACAGCTCTGATCTGATGGGTCACTGGTTCAAAACCAGGTCAGCAAACTCATTTCCGCGCACTAATTTGCATGAACAAGTGATTCAAAGTATTTGAGTGTAGTTTGGCTCTAGTTTTTACATGGTGTAGATCGCTCTGTCTGTGTCTAATCTGTGCTGTGATTGGTTGTTTCCAGGTAATCCACCATCCAAACCCAATAAAAAGACCATAAAGCAGCGGTTCCTCAAACTGCTGCCCTGCTGTCAGTCTGACTCCAGCCCTTCAATTAATCAAAGCAAGTGTCACAACACACTCTCTTCCATCATTCAGAATATAAATTGATAATAACTGCATGGAAAATGTTAACAGAGATCCTGTTAAACATATTTTCTTCCCACTTTCTGGGCCCAGTGTTTGATGTACACTCTGTTGTATCTGAGGGAGTCACTATTTTGTTTCTCTCTCTGTCCCCACATACAGCGAGTGAGATTGATGAGAGTGAACAGTCAATAGTGCGTTATAGACCGGAGGGGCTGGACCGTCTCGTACAAAAGACCAACTTCAACAAAAAAGAGCTGCAGATCCTCTACCGTGGATTCAAAAATGTCAGTGAATGTTTGATTCCTGTACTCTTGAATATCCACCATATATCTGCATGTATGTGTCTGTGTGTCTGTGTGTGTGTGTGTGTGGGAGCATGTGAGTGGTTTTTTTGACATGATAGTCTTTTGATTTCCACAGGAGTGTCCCACTGGTGCTGTGAATGAGGAGACTTTTAAAGGCATCTACGCCCAGTTCTTCCCCCTGGGAGGTCAGTCAGACTCTTTACTTTCATCCTGTGTTTTCATCTTTATTTAAACAACATTCCACCAGCATCTCTCCAACACCAAAATATAAAATTGTAAAACTGTGAAAACAAATGTGTGTAGAAAAAAATGCAGTTTTAGCAGAATGGCAGTCATGCAGCAGCAGGGGTTAGGGTTAGGGTTAACCCGGTGGACTGAAGGCTCACTTGGACTGACATCTGCCCAGCACATAAAATTCTTGATCCAAGACATCTTACCCAGCCCATCAAACCTCCAGCTCTTGGACAAGGTTGACACAACTTCTTGTCGTCTCTGCTCTGGGAGAGAGACACTCAAACACATCCTGAGCAGATGCCCAAAGGCCCTCGGGGATGATCACTGCCGCTGGCATCATGACCAGGTGCTGAAGGCAGTGGCCTAAAGTGTCTCCTTAGGCATAACAAACAGCACTGCCACCAGAAAGCAGATGACATTCATCAAGGCAGAAAAGTAGCCCAAGCCACAACCAAAGTTTCTGTGGGTGCACTTACTACCACACAGGGACTCTTGGAGGAATGCTGTGAACAGGCGATGAGCACACTGCCACCCAGTGGAAGTATGTGGCGAAAGATTAGCCAGCTACTCTCTGTACAGAGTCTACACCCAGCTGGGCATGAGCATGCCTCTGAAGAGAGTAAGGGAGGCAGCAGAAAGAGCCTTTAGATGGCTGTGGATAAAGAGAGGTGATCCATGGACTAATGCTGCTGGGACACAAGTTGGGGACTGATCAACCACGACTGGGTCACCTAGGCAAGGGTGTATGATGTTGTGAGACCCAAAACACCCAGTGAACCCAGGAAACAATACTGATGAGGCGCCCAGAGCATCTGTAGGATGTATCTTTCACATGGAAAATAAATGACTACACACAAAGGCAAAAAAGTGAAACTCTCTACACTGAAATGTCTCATTAGTAAATCCAAAATTTAAATGTGTTTGTGTATAATTTGAGTTTCAGTTTTCTGCTTTGAATCTATTATGATGTCAATTGCTCACAAAGGCTGTACTATTTTCATTGTGTAACCTCACTGTTGATATCATTTGTGCATACATTTTATATAGACATGCATATAGTCTTTTTCTATCACTACAAATCTTTTCTACAACTTTGCAAACACGAACTTCTCATCTTTTCACAGGTTTACAAAGAGCAATATACAACCACAGGCGTCAAACACACACTTGGCTCTCTCTATACTTAAATGTGATGTATTTAAATCATATTCTGGTTTGCTGCTTATTTCCTCTGCAGAATGATCCCTTTATCTTCTCTTTATTCCAGATTCAAATATGTACGCACACTTCTTGTTTGAAGCCTTTGACACACATAATAACGGAGCTGTCAACTTCGAGGTAAGATAAACATCCCTTCACTCTTTCACCCCTTTTTAAAATAATTTGACTCTGTTCTTTAATTGTCTTCTTGTTTTCTGCTGTAGGATTTTGTTGTAAGTCTGTCTATCATCTTGCGAGGCTCCATCACTGATAAACTCAACTGGGCCTTTAACATGTACGATCTCAACAAAGACGGCTGCATCACTAGAGAGGTACTTATATCATTTAATTCTCTTTTCTTGCTTTGTGTTTGGGAAGTTGTGTACTTTGTGAGAAGTTCTGCTGTATAATGTATTATTCTGATTTCTTTTCCTTCCTTCTCTCTGTCCAGGAGATGACAAACATCATGCACTCCATATATGATATGATGGGGAAATATACTTACCCTTGCATGAAGGATGATACTCCCAAGGATCATGTTGACAGCTTCTTCCAGGTAAACACACAGAATTGATCAAACCAACACACTCCACATCTCCCAACACTAAACTTAAAGTGTGTCAAAGCATTTGAACAAATGAGCCATGCACTTCCTTAAGAAAAAGACTGAAATTCAAATATTCATAAAAATAGACCTCAATCACTGTATGTTGTTTGGTCTTACTTAACCTGTGGAGTTTTGACCACTAGTTGCACAATTTGTTATGTGCATGAGCAACACATGAGTTTCTCATCAAGTGGTGCAAGTTTCAGGCTGTGCTCATAAGCATGCTGGGAAACTATGTTTACAATGTTTTACAGGGTTAAAGAAATTGCATTCAGCATGTTTGTTAGGCAATTACAATACAACAAACAAATGTACAACTCATTTAATACTCCTGGATGCATTCTTTAAGTTACCATATGAAACATCCACGACTCTGTGTCATATTTTTTCCAGAAAATGGACAAGAACAATGATGGAGTGGTCACCATCGAGGAGTTCTTGGAGACATGTCAAAAGGTCTTCTGGATTGACTACTCTCAACAATACTTCAAACGCACATATTTAATGATGATGATGATCAAAATGAAAACTTCATCTCAAATTAATATTTTTTCATCTTTCCATCCAGGATGAGAACATCATACAGTCCATGCACATGTTTGACAATGTGATCTAAGGCTTGTTGGATGCAGACATGAGTTTCCCACCTACATGGAGCTCCACAGTACTTCAGCCGCCGGCCAGTGTGGGAATGATTTTTGGGCTTATAGCAGTGCAGGTCATGCACAACAATCATCAGTTTCCCCACTGGAGTCCAGTCAGGGTGTATTCTGTTGTTTCAAGACCTTGTTTCATGATTGAATGATCTCGTACATCGTTTTGAACGAGTGTACTTAATGCTGTGCAAAAGCAGCTCAATAACAATAAGCATCAGTGAAAAGATGCCTAGAAAAATACAACAGATATGCACAATAAGCAACTGCAACTTCATCCCAACTTCACCCACACAAATGATTATTAACTTTTAAAATACGTTTTCTCAATTGCATGTATCAAACACATGAGAGAGAGAGAGAGAGAGAGAGAGAGAGAGAGAGAGAGAGAGAGAGAGAGAGAGAGGGAGAGAGATAGAGAGAGAGAGAGAGAGAGAGAGAGAGAGAGAGAGAGAGAGAGACTGAATGTACAGACACATGCTTTCTATACTCAGTCACACTACAATGAGGGACGGCTCTAATAAAGGGATGAAGTCTGAAATCAAGCAATAATCTTACAATAACGTGATATCAAATCTTCTCTGTCCTCAGTGTCCCCACATTTTATTATGTGTATTGTGTCTGCATGATGTGTGTGTTTTGACTGGCCATTGAAATGTTTAATTAAAGTGTGAATATATTTTCTATATGGACATGTTAACAATGATGATGACTGAATAAAACCACACAGCCTCAAACATGTCAGAGTCTAGTATATTGGGCTGGTTTGTACCATGAATCAAAGAGGAGATCAAGTTTAGAGGATTAATATGGAAATGTTTTGGTCATTTCAGAACAAGTTGGTAAATGAAAGGGAACAAAATAAGGTACTCAGATGCTGGTTCAGAAAATAGCAATAATAAAACAAAAAAATCAGAAGACACATTATAATAAAAAGTCAGTAAGTATATAAATATGAATAAGTGTGAGGGGAGATAAACTGTTAGCCAAGTGGCCTCAATTGCACATTCCCATTATTAACAGAAGTAATAAGGAGGTCTTCAATTGTAATTCATTTGAGTACCAAAGAAAAATCTAGCAGAGCCAGACAGTGCAGTAAAAAAGAGAAGAGTTCAAGAAAATGATGAAGATGATGTGAACACACTTTAAGCTATTTTGCTCCATCTAAAATATCTCTTAGATGAAGCATATCCATGAGAACAAATATAAATAAGACAAACGGTTAGAGAGGGAGGGAAAGGTAAAAGAAACTGTGAGAGACAAACCAGAAAATTGCACACACAAAAAAACAGAACTGGGTCAGAAATTGATTGATCCATCACAAAGTTGTTAAAGGTGCAAAGAAAGAGCTGCAGGGAAAACTATTTGATGAAGGAAAACGAGGATGTGGAAAGAAATTTCTGCAGGGCAGAAAAACACACAAAGGCTGAAGCAATAAGAAAAATATCTGAGCAGCTTGAATTACAAGACTATGTCAAGTACATTAGTAACACAAAGACCTCATCTTAATGTACGACACAAACACTGAATTGATGAAAAGACAGAGAGGAAAGATTGACTCCAAAGAGTCAAAAAGGAAACAACCGCTCGGGTCAGTAGTCAGTTCCTTTCCTCACAGCACCACTCACCTCCAAAAACAATAAGGAACACAGCAGAATGAGGAGAAGGTTATAGGTTTATCTAGCATTAAATCAGGTGTAATCTCTAATAAAAGCTAAAAAGGCATTTATCAGTTAAAACAAGATAACATTTTTGTGGTTTATTGTAAAAATGTTCCAGCTGCTTCAGAGCCAGATTTAATTAAAATGTGAACTGGACTGAATCACATTTCTTGGATGTACAATATGAGCCAGTAATATCTTCTATGAAGTACCATTTACGTGATTCAAACATGTATAAATTCCTTTTTCTACCAAATGGGGAGACAACCTGCCAGCAGATTAAAGCACATTAATGCTGCGGTTTGCTCTCTGTGGTTGCCCAGTGCTGAGGAATGTGCTGCATATGCATATTTCAGCCACAGTTACTCACCATCTGCATAGGGTCCATCCATGGGGACACTGTTGTGGGCCTGAAAGTTCACAAGAGGACAAATGTCAAAATAAAGGCAGCACTTCAATATAGAAAGCTTATTGATTGTCATTAAAGTGTCATGAATGATTTTATAATTAAAAAAAACACTTACTGCCACCTAGTGGCTGACCAGGCCAGTTTATTGTCCAGATGTACCCCCAGATACTTATATGTGCTTACCACCTCCACATTGACTCCCTCCTCAATGGAGACTGGTAGCAGCGCGGGCTTAGACCTACGGAAATCCACCACCATCTCCTTGGTCTTGGTCTCCAGTGTTCAGTTGTAGGTGGTTGAGTTTGCACCATTGCACAAAGTCCTCCACCGGGCTCCTGTACTCCCCCTCCTGCCCAACTCTGATACACCCCACAATTGCAGTATCGTCCGAAAACTTCTGCATGTGGCATGACTCTTTTTTGTAGCCGAAGTCAGACGTGTACAGAGTGAACAGGACAGGAGAAAGCACAGTTCCGGTGCTTCATACCACAGTGTCAGAGAGGCAGTCCTTTAGTCTGACGAACTGTGGCCGCCCTATCAGGTAGTCAGTAATGCAGGATAGCATGAATACATAACAAAAGAATGAAGGAAGTTTTCATAAGTTTGAGTAAAAACTGCTTTAAGAAACTCCCCAAACATGAGAAGAATTGTTCCTGGTAATTAGTAGCATGAATACATAACACAAGAATGAAGGAAGTTTTCATAAGATTGAGTAAAAAATGCTCTAAGAAACTCCCCAAACATGAGAAGAATTGTTCCTGGTAATTAGTAGCATGAATGACTGGTTGAACTGGATGTAAGTTTTATCAGGGTGTCATGTACAATGTAAACAACTTTGAAATGAAACAGTTGATGTGCCAAGTTTTTAGATGAAAGGACATCTGAACCTAAATCCATTTGTAATAACCTCATTAAGATTTACAACTGCAGATTTATGGATGGATTAATAGCACTCCTTTTGTTGTTGTTGATGATTTCTTAATTATTTATAATAGGTGACTGACAAAGTTTTGTTGATGACTTTTTAGAAACTGAGAAATTCAAAAACCATTATTAATGAAATTCTAACCAATTTAAGTTGGTGTAATTTGTTTAAATATATTTTGTTAAACTTTGAGTGTTTCTCTATTTTGTTATGATCACCTTAGCCAGGTCTTCACATGAAAAGAACACAAATTACAGATACAGCATTGAACAAGATTATCAACAAAATTATAATGGATTTATAATGTTTATGAAGAATGTGATGAAGAGGATGCCGAGCAACTTCCAGATGGCACCATAACAGAATAGGAGCTGAGCCACCAGACCTCCATCACCATGGGTTTAAGTTTGATTAAAAACATTAAACAGGGTGGAGTGTACTACCTAAACAACTCTGAAATGAAACTGTTGATGTGCCAAGTTTTTAGATGTTGCTTTTACTTTCACAGTGACATAACATAACATCAGTGACATGTTTGATATGTTTTCATAACTCCTCCATATAACCAACATGCCCTCTATGGAGGACAACTCAGGATGTGACTTATCCTCAACCCTAACACAGTTTTGTAGAGTAGTTAAGAAGCTCTTCAGTGACAAGGCATCAGATATAGACGAGATTCACCCTGATGCAGAAGGTTTTAGACATTGGGTCAAGATTGTTATAATATAGATGAGGTCATTTTTATTGCTGTCGTTGTGCTGGGATCTGAACCACTCTCTCCCCCAGAAGCTTACTGCACACATGCTTATGCTGCATGGTAAAATAAGCATTAAAACAATCTTAAATGTAATTAATAAAGATACAACCACTGATGTCATCTGGACCAAAAGTAGCATAAAGGCAAAGCCAATATGAATCATTTTAAACTTTGTGGGCAGGTGTCTGCTTTCTAGCATTTTTCCTCACTGCTGTCTTACTTCTACTAGTACAGTTACACTGTCTACTTATGGGTCATTCCAGAATTGGAGGACATTTTCTGTCCCCCCCATGAAATTTCAAATAATCCATGCACAAAATACTAAAACATGCACTTGTGATGTGAATTATAGTTGTATTGAGACAAAATGTAAATATAGCTGAGGTAAAAGTGGTTTCAAAATATTATTTAAAATACCTAATAGCTCTCGAGCACCCCCTAAAATGGCTTTTTTCTCTTGTCCCTCCCTCTTGATGACCAACTTACATATCAAATATAACAGTTCACTACTAGTACAGTTACACTGTCTACTTATGCAATGAAAAAGCCACATGAGCCACTCTTTATAAGGTATTAATAATTAATAAATAGTTAATAAATCACTTACTAATACTTTAAAGATCAATATGTGTATATGTATATGAGAATAACTTTGGGGTTTCCAGGTTGTGTAAAATCCTCCAGCATCAAACTTTTAGCTTTTTATTTAATCAGGAAGACCCCTCCAATGGACTGTTGGATCACCTACCTTTTGGAAAAAGGCTACAGGATATCTGAACTTAAATCCATTTATAATCAGCTCATTAACATTTACAACTGCAGATTTATGGATGGATTAATAGAACTCCTTTTAAAAAATATATTTCTTAACATTTATAATAGCAGGTGACTGATAAAGTTTTGCTGATGACTTTTTAGAAACTGAGCAACTTAAGACCCGTTATTTCACATACTTTACCATTAAAGGTTGAAAATGTGCATTCCAGACTCTGCATTAAGCATAAGCAAGTGATATTCTGTTCTGATGGTACCTGTAGCACCAGTGGTGTGTTCAGACTGAATGGGAAGCAAGCTGTAGATGTGGCTAATTGCATACAGCAGTAAAACCACAGTAAAGACACATGGAAGTTTCAAATGGTGTGTAACAAATTGAGACAACTGAGCAACTCAAGACCCATTATAACTGACATGCTGACATTTATAATAGCAGTTTTGATGGCTTATAAGAAAGTAAGAAATATTTGACCCCTTATTAATGACTTTGGGGGGATCTTCTGCAAAAAAGACAAAGACATTTTTATGCTAAAGTATATTTCCCTCATCCTGGAAACCCAAAATGTATTCTTAACAATGGTTGATAAATAACTGATAAAGATTAAGTGAATTACTTTAGGTCGAAATCTTACACACCCTTATTTGAGTCCGTATCTTGCTCCTTTGGAAGGAGACATAGATATAGTAGATGTGTGAAGGATCGAAGTCTGGGACATGTTTGATTACTAACAGCATCTAAGACAGACAGGACAGTCTTGTCATTGCAATGTACCTCATGCACTTGACTTCAGCGAGGAACAAGATAACTGTCAATGTAGTTTTGTGAAACCTTTAATAATAATAGAGTGTATAATAAAGTAGTGAGCCTCAAAGAATAGAGGAATGAAGTTTGTTGTTTCACAACAAACTTTAAGAGTCATGCAGGTCAGGCAGTTATACAGGTTTCTTATTGCAGGAACATATTTAAATGTACAAACATGGTTTCTATGACAATCACTGTGGCTAAAGCACACCTTAATACTGACGTAGTTTGTGTCCCATGGACTGTATATAAATATGATGTGTCCTATTTGTCAGCTGATGCTTTCATAACACAGCAACTTCTAAGAAATAGCAAAAAAACCTCAAGTCAGTTTGAGATTTGACTTGATTCTACAAGATATGGATAAAAGAAATCAGAAGCAGCAGCCTGATCCTTCAAATGGGTAACTAGTTTGAACTATTTGTTTACTGCATTCATTATAGTTTAAGCCTATCCTCAGTTTGTGCCTTTTATTTATTATGATTATAATATTTAACATGAGCGGAACAAACTAAGAGGTTACATTGCCTCATTTCAACCCTCTAAAAGATTCTGCTCCTATTATAACCCTGTCATCCTGTTTGTTACATTTGCTATTAAGTCATAAATTGTGTTCACTCTGCTCTGTCCTCTCATGTCTGTCTGACTCTAAGTTAGATTAATGACATTAGTATGTGCTCCTGTGTATATGTGACATTTGCAGCATATCCTGACAATGCAGGTTTAAAACAGAACTTTCACTGATAACAATCTTAACAATCAATAGGTATGTAAAAATGCAGAGTAAACTGTTATTCATATAATAATAAAGTTTTAAACAATGAATAAACTGATTTCACAAAATAAACAATGGATTCATTAGTACACTTTTTTTAAAAACACATTGATTTACTTTTTTGTTTTCAGTTTTTAGCTATACATGCAGCCCAACATTCATTGTCTCAGATTGTATATTTGCACCTATAACATGTAATTTCATTGTCCAGATAGTAATGATGTTTTAGCTTTCTTCCTATATCAGTTTGTAAAAGCTGAATTCAAACAAAGACATGTCTGCACTGAAATTAGCTAGGATGTCAGTCAATGAAAAACCTCTTATGTCAAAATGCGACTGATTTTTCTCCACATAACAAAACCTTCTCTCCGTCTCTTTTTCTATGGCTCAAAAAGGAAGAGAGAAGGCTGCCTGGACTGTTCTGACTACTTTATGGCTGTAGCTGTGCTGACATCAAAAATGAGTGAAGACCCAAATACACAGGTGTGTGTACATGTATTAGCCAATCTAATTCATCCAACCTAATTTAATATCATTTCTTAGTGATTTTTTAAAAATGTGCAGTGTTTCAAATGAGATAACTTTTATGCATGAATTTTAATGTATAGGCTTCTTGAAGTTTTTCTTGTCTCTCTCTCTCTCTCTCTCTCTCTCTCTCTCTCTCTCTCTCTCTCTCTCTCTCTCTCTCTCTCTCTCTCTCTCTCTCTCTTCTCTCTCTCACTCTCTCTCTCTCTTTCTCTCACTTTCAGGTAGGGGCTTGTATTGTGAACCAGGACAACAAGGTAGTTAGCACTGGTCACAATCAAATGCCCAAAGGCGGTAAGGACAAGCTACCATGGGAACAAAAAAAGGAGGACGAGCATGACACTAAGTACCCTTATGGTTAGAATAGACACTCTTTGATTTTCAATTCTTAAATACACACATTCAAAAAAGAAAACAGAATATATTATATATTATATAATATAATACAGCTTTATTGTCATTGTTAACAACAACAAAATTGTAGATGTAATTAAATAAAGTGCCTCACATTCAAGCATTAAATATCAAAAACAGTGTCAGCAAAGACTTTAAATTAAAAGCTGCTCATATTTCACAGTTGAGTACTGTTCAGTGTCTAGGGAGCTGCCACTCAAAGTCAATACCAGTGTTTCACCTGTAGAGTGGGATAGAGGGTAAATAATGCTGTTCCATCCTTCACTATTAATAACAGGCTTCAGATCAGGCTTCATGGTTATTAAATTCAAACAAAAGCAGAACGACACATAGGCATGTAGGTGATGATAAAGAGCAAATAACTAAATCACATTTGAAATTTTGAGAACAAAGTTGAAATATTTTAAGAAAAGGGCAATTGTAATTTTGATGAACTTTAATTTATTGAGTATCTTTTCCAAAATCACTCTTCATAAAAATAAAATCCTAATACTACAGGAATAAAGTTAAAATGTAATGGAAAAGAATATTTCAAGATTAAAACAATATTATTTATAAAAATATTTTTGACATTTACTTTTACTTCCTACTACTACTACTTTCACTTTTTCAGTGCATATACAGTATATGCTGATGTCCATATATCTATAGCTTGAAACAGACAGTATGGAACAGACTAGTATTCCAGATTAAACGTATTATCCTGATTCAGCAGCAACTACCTCACACTGATACTGATACATACTAATGTATAAAAGTGAGTCTGATACACAGATGAATGTCTTGTCTTGTATTAACTGGGCTCTTTCCTACAGTGTGCCATGCAGAGCTGAATGCCATCATGAACAAGAACAGTGCTGATGTGAAGGGCTGCACTATCTATGTGACTCTGTTCCCCTGCAACGAGTGTGCCAAGCTCATCATCCAGGGAGGTGGGTATTAACACACACACACACACACACACACACACACACACACACACACACACACACACACACACACACACACACACACACGCATGCACGCACATGCACCCACCCTTAACTTTTTGTACAAGTTGCTCAAATTAAGCAAATTTGTCAATATAATCTGTCTATAATTTTGTCATCCTGATTTTCCATCTTAACATTTTGCTGTTTTGCTCTATTCTGTACACATTCTGTTCTTCATTTTGATCATGTACCAAAGGCCTTATCCATAGTTGAGGCAAACATGCAGTTTCTAAGCAATTCAAAGGAAGGTAATAGTAAGTGGACAAACATACATAACATAACAACATGTCATCAGCATAAAGTGACATCTTATGATTTCGGCCCCAGTGGCAAATACTTTTGATGCTAACAATTTCCCTCAGAGTAATAGCTAGTCGCAAAATTGCCACGTTAAAAAGAAGGGGAGTCAGAGAGTAGCCCTGTCTTGGGCCACACTGCAGCTCGTGGCACATAGCTGCTGTTCGTACAATCAGCAGTCAGTGAGGCCAAGTATAAAAACCTTAATCTATATTAGGTTTTAGAAAAGAAAATCCCATTTCACCAAGTCAAATTTCTACATCATACTATCAGATGTTGATGGACTATATATTAGTTCACAGTCCATAGTACATACTGAGAGCTTGAGTTAGAACAACTAAAGACAATCAGGAATGTTCAGGCCCTGAGACCTTCATCAGGCAAAATTCATTCAGACAAATGATGAATTTTGGATGATGAAGGTCAGAGAACTGAAATGAAAAATGTTAATAAAAAGTGCCCAAAAAAGACCAGTGTCATTGCAGCTTTACAAGTTGTTGAAAGTCTAAAGATATAAAGCTATAAATCAGCTTTTTTGTCACAATATAATTTCACTGCTTCTGTGTCAATTGAATGTAAAGTTATCATTTCATTTTCCTCTGTCCTTTGTCCTCTTTCGTCCTTTTTTATTTTTCATGCACTTCCACAAGAAGACAATAATAATAGTTTTTAAATTGGCACTTCTACCTGTCATCTTTAACACTTCATAATCCCTCGCTCTCTTTGTCTAGGCATTAAGAAGGTGGTCTATCTTTGTGATAAGTATGAGAAGAAAAACTCAACAATCGCTTCCAAGACGATGCTCGACTTGGCTGGCATACCATACGAGTGGGTAACAAGCTTTCTCTGTCACACATGCCAAGATAGATCAGTTTGACTTGATTTTTGGTGTCCAGTGTGGTGTAAAAGACACTGGGCCTCAAGCAGGAAAAATTCATACAAAACAGATTTTATTTTAAGTCGGTCATATGAGTAATTAAGAACATTTTTTTAGCATTCACCCACTTTCTCCCACTGACTCACTCCACGATACAAAAAACAGCAATTTGACCTGAAATCATGAGGCCTACTTTTGATGCCAAAATGTAAAGAAAATGAAAATGTGACTTTCATCCTCATTCATGTTTTTATTTGGTGTTTTCCGTTTGTGTCATCATAGCTGTGTGTCCCTGACTTATATATGTGTGTGTGTTTTTTCTCCTTTTTTTCCTTCCTTTTTTTGACAGGCAATTCAACCCCAAGGGGGCACCTGAGATTGTCATCAATATTAATCCCAATTAAACCTCTGAGATGCCAAACACTGAGGCATGGAGGCAGAGGGAGAGGATGGAGCAGGACTGCCTTTTTTCTGTATCGTCTTGGCCCCTGCCTTGTTCAAGAAGACCATGACTTTGCTTTCTTTCGATATTTTGATTAACCAGATATTATATAGTTTAATTTGATGCTTCGTCCAATTTGGCTGACTGTGGTGGAAGGTCTTTCTGTGATCACTTTCTTTTATTTTAAAACTGCCTTTGGATTCAGGAATATGAAAACCTCCTGTATCCACTATCCTGAGTGTTTTTTTAAAGATCTTTTGTCAGATCTACTCATATCTGTCTGCACAGTAGAAAATAAATTGAGAATGTTCGTACCAAACAACCAGTCATTGATCCTCATTGTTTCATGTTTCAAGTGTAGTTTGACGTCACAACTTAATGGATATACACATTAGCAAGGGATACTTCATAAAATAATTATCACACAATGTTGTGTATATGTGTGTACCAGTACACTGCAGAAAATGGCTAGGCTTCCATGGGTGACACACAAGTGACATCATCCGTCATCAATATCAGTAACAAATACCAAATAAAATACAACTGGATAGGACTGCAGATTACAATCATCACATATCACGCATTATATAGTTTTATCTGCTGCTTATAGTCATAATGTGTGTTCCTGTCTTAAACTGAAAATTCATCCTTCCTGTCATACTATCTAACATGATGTAAAAAAAACAAGCGGGAAAACACTTAATTCTTTAAATCTGTACCATTATTACTTCAACCATGTCAGCTCTCAGTGCAGTTCAATAAAACTTTGGGACCACATGAACTAGTCCACTGTGTTTCTTATTCTCGAAAAACACAATTCACAGGATAAATATGTACAGTTTGTCATGCTTGTTTAAATTGTGTATTAGGTGCTATTTGTTTGGTTATTTGTCAGATGGATATCATACAATGCTTAATAGTTTCAAATGAAATTTGGTGTAAAGTTCAGTTTCACCATGTGACCATTTGTAAAGAAAGTAAAACTGCTTCAGTGAAAACTGCTAAAAACAAAAAAGTTATATGACTAAGTTTGACATTTTTTGATTCTCTCTGTGAGAAATTACAATCTGGCTTCTATGGCAAACATGGCACTAATGTTGTACTCAGACTGAGTGCAAATCCAATTTTAGAGATTGAGATTCGAAGACACAAGTGGATATGAACTGATGATAGTTGAGAATGTTTCATCCTGAGCAAATTGTATGACTAGAGTTTCTAGTGAGTCCTGAGATCAGTGAGAGTCTGAGCTGTCGCATAGTCAGTGTGTATGTTACCAGCAAGCTACTGCTCACGTCTGTATAACTGGTATGTTTGGAGTGAATTAAAACAAAAACACTCCTGTACAAGTTTGTGCCAGTAAACAATGGACAGATTTCATTAACTAGACATTGCTTCATTCTACTATGTCTGGTATTTTTTCACTTCAGTGATGTGTTCAGTGGTGTTGATCATGATCTCCTTAGTGGGAGGTCAGAATCAACGGTCGAGTTATTATTATTGTATTTGTGTCGTTTTTCATTATTATTGTAACGTCCCTCAATAACCACACGCCAAGACGTTAGCCGGTTTAGCTGGCTCTTTATTCCTTATTGTAACACAGGCTACTGTGGGCCGTAACCAACCTCCGTCTTATTTTTCAGAGGAGAACAACAACACACACCTACACGCTAGCCAGACCCAGACCAACTTTCACACATGGCTGCAAACACCCAAGACTCAAAGTTCCTGCCCTGATCTGTGTGGATTACTTCGGCTGCTCCAAATCTGCTGTACATTCCCCCCACCAGTGCGTCTACGATGGTCTCTGCCTCCTGGTCCGGCAAAGAGTAGGCCTCGGGCAACTTGGTGAAATAGTCCATGGCAGTAAGGATGTAGCGGTTCCCTCTCTCCGTGCGGGGGAACGGCCCAAGGACACCAATCCCCATTCTCTCCATGGGACCCCCCACCGGAAACTGCTGGAGCTGAGCATGAGATCTGTCCGTGGGGCTTCTTGGCTGTTCAGCTATCACAGCGGCGGCAATAGTCTTCCACATCCCGCCTAAGTTGGCCCCAGTAAAATCCCTGACGGAGGTGGCGGAGCGTCTTACCGACCCCGAAGTGGCACGATCCTGGACCTCCATGCACCGCCTGGAGCACCACCCCCCCGTAGGGTCTTCGGCACCACCACCTGCCACTGTGTCTCACCCGTAGCTGGTTCTTTCCATCCCCTCTGCAGCACCCCTTCCTGCAGCCGCAGGGCTCCAAACATCGACCAGAGTCCCTTGGTGGCACGAGAACACATGCCAACCTCATGCCACGAGGGTCTGTGCTGTGCAGACTGATGTTGCTGTCCTCCTCCTGCTTGTGCCCCCACCCAGCTGTATCCACAGTTGTCATTCCCCGCTCAGCAGACGGCCTCTCGGGTCTCCCCGCTGCACATTTCACCTCAGGTTGCGGCCGCTCACCCTCCCATGTCTCCCTTTTCTTGCAGTAATGGCAGCCATCAGCGATGCAGGGCCGGCGGGAAAGCGCGTCCACATTTCCATGTTGAGCGCCTGGTCTGTGGACCACAGTGAAGTCATATGCCTGCAGCTCTTCAATCCAGCATGCCAGCTGGCCCTCTGGCTCTTTGAAGGTCAATAGCCATTGCAAGGCCGAGTGGTCAGTCCTGACTGTGAAGTGGAGGCCCCCGAGGTAATATTTGATGTGGCGGATGGCGCTGACCACAGCGAGTAACTCCCGCCTGGTGACACAGTAGCGACGTTCAGCATTGTTGAATGTCCTGCTGTGATATGCCAACACTCTCTCCCCTCCAGGCGTCCCCTGTGACAGCACAGCCCCCGAGCCGTCAAGGACAAAAGGCAGGGTGAGGTCAGGTGGGGCAAGAACCGGGGCTTCCACGAGGGCCCTCTGCAGTTAGGTGAATGCTGCATGGCACTCCTCTGTCCACACAAAGTCCTCCCCTTTCTGCAGCAGCGGGAACAGGGGCACAGCAATGCAGGGGAACTCCTTGTCAATACATGGGAGGGGATAAGGGTCCTTTTTTGTCACTTTGTTGAAGGGTCTGAAATCCAGACAGAACCGCCAGTCAACCTGTGTCTTCTTCGACAGGGGAGGCCCAAGAGCTTGTAGAAGGCTTAATGAGTCCCGCCCGTTGCATCTCCTGCAGGGCCTTGTCTTCCGCTGCTTGCCTGGCCAGAGGGAGGCGTCGGGGTCTCATCCTAATGGAAAGTGCATCTCCAGTTTCGATGTGGTGTTGGATGAGATCTGTTTGGCCCACATCATCCTCTGACAGCGAAAAACAGTTCTTGAATTCCAGTAGGAGCTGCCACAACAGATCCTGTTCACTGAGAGTCAGTCCATCACAGTTTTTCTGCCAGACCTCCCTCACCGCCAAAACTCTCTCTCTCCTGTCAGGCAACGCAACGGCTGAGGGGGGAGGTTTAGTTTAGGTGGTCCATTGGGCAGGGTGGAGGGCAATGTGAGTGATTCATTGCCGGTAGTGCAGCTGGCAGCTTGGAGCATGATTCGTGGGTGTGGCTCTGTGCCAGGCAGGCTGAGGGGCGGTGTGGGGGGTACATCAGGGGTGGTGCAGCAGGCAGCTGGGGGCACTGGGCGAAGGTGTAAGGCGGGGTGGGGCAGGCGGTCATGTTGGTTGTTGTCTCGGCAGGTAGTACTGCAATGGTATGGGCCGATGAGCAGCCTGGCTGTGTCGGCCGCTAAGACATCTGGACAACGTGACCATCTTGAAAGGTGAGTGTTCCACTCTTGGTGTCAATGACACAGTCCAATGCCTTAAGGACATCCAGCCCCAGTATACAGTCTTCCAGATCTGCAACCCACACTGGGCAGCGAACCCTCTTCTTCCCCAACCCCAAAGTCACTACTGTCTCACCCACCATGGGTGCCCGCTTTCCAGTAACAGTCTGTAGTTTCACTATGGTGGGAAAAACCGTCGTCAGTCAGGCACATCGCTAGCTGGAGGGCTTTCACCTCAGTGGACCACTTGCCGGCCCGAGCTAGCAGTTCAAACTGGGCATGAAAAGCCTCCCAATCAGCCTTGCCATCATACCTGGGGGTCTTCATGGAGGGCAGCGCCAGCTCCCACGCGGCTCCACACGTATAATCCCGGCTGCCACTGTACTCCCTTATGTCTCACGTCCCTCCTCAGGGCGGCTAGTCTGGCCAAAGCCTGCTTCAGCAGCCATTTTACCATTCATTTCTCTCAGCCGCTCTCTGTCATCGGGTGCCTCCCAAGCCCTGGCAGCGGGTTACTGACCCAGCTTGTCAGCACTCTCCTCTTTTATTTTCGGACGGACCGTTGGCAGCATTTTCACCACGTTATCGTTCGTTTAGGTCAAGATGGCGGGTGGTTAGACACTTCGGAGGGGACGTCTGTTTGTTTTTCTTCTGACACCAATGTAACGTCCCTCAATAACCACACGCCGAGACGTTAGCCGGTTTAGCTGGCTCTTTGTTCCTTATTGTAACACAGGCTACTGTGGGCTGTAGTAGCCAACGCCAAAACAACAAAAGCCTAACAGAGAAGTTCACTAGCCACACGAGCAGTGTTGCCAACTTTGCGACTTTCTCGCTAAATCTGGCGACTTTCCAAACCCTCTTAGCGACTTTTTTCCTCAAAAGCGACTAGCGACAAATCTAGCGACTTTTTCTGGTGTTATTGGAGACTTTTCTGGTGTTTTTGAGACTGAAGTGAAAGGACATATAGCTCTGCAGTTACTGTCCTCAACGAGCAGCTGGTGCTGCCGTGAGCCCCTCCCCCGTCCCAAAGCACGCACAGGCAGTCAGGTTCACAGTAGCCTCACGCAGCAGACCCAGCTGCAGTCAGAGCAGAGAGGAGACCCACACCACTCCGCACCCAGACTGCAAATAAATTGCGCAATTCCACTCCGCATAACAGTCTTTTGATTAAATGTAATATTCTGACATTTAACAATACAGAACAAAATTGATTTACATTTTAAAAAACAAACCAAGAATCAACATAAGAATATTAATTTGTAGTTCTAAACATATTTCGTTTTTTTTTATGTTATTCTTCTCTCCTACAGCGTCCATTATAATTACACGCAAATCGAAAATTATGCAAATTAGATGATGACGTCATTTAGCGACTTCTAGCGACTTTTAGGACAGCCAATAGCTACTTTCCTTACTGAGGAGTTGGCAACACTGCACACGAGTGTCGCCGTCTTCTTTTTCAGAGGAGAACAACAACACACACCTACACGCTAGCTGCAGGTCTCACTCACGAGACTCGTTCACAGACACTCAGGAAAAACCAGCACTTTAACTTAACAGTACAGAGTCTGGGCTTAAACTCTCTTATTTATAAAACACATAACAGTAACATGCCCAGTTTGTTACATTATTCTATCAACACTTTGAGCCTCAATTTGACCCCCTAAACCTGCTCAAAAACTCACCAAATTTGGGACGCACATCAAACTCTCTAGTGCCACCTAGAAACACTAAAATGGCCACTTGGCGGCTTCAAGCTTAAGTAGCTGACACCCTGCTGAACAAAAGTTCTGAACAACTTTTTCATTACTCGTCCAGTTTGGATTTTAGAAGCCCTCAAAGGTCAAGTGCCCAAAAACCCTCGCCAAAACGCTCACATAGCCAATGAATGGGAGGAGAGTCTAATGCCACTTTGACCCTAAATTTGACCACCTAAACATGCTACAAGACCAAATTCACCATGCACATCAGGCCTGGCCATTAATTTGATAAAATGGAAAAATTAACCCCAAAAGTGCCAATATTTGCTCTCTAGCGCCACCTAGAAACAGTAAAAGGATGTACTAAGTAATAGGAATGTCGTAGAAAGATCAAACCAAAACTCAATTGACCAGGCCAGTTTATTGTCCAGATGTACCCCCAGATACTTATATGTGCTTACCACCTCCACATTGACTCCCTCCTCAATGGAGACTGGTAACAGCGCGGGCTTAGACCTAAGGAAATCCACCACCATCTCCTTGGTTTTAGCAGTGTTAAGTTGTAGGTGGTTGAGTTTGCATCATTGCACAAAATCCTCCACCAGGCTCCTGTACTCCCCCTCCTGCTCATCTCTGATACACCCCACAATTGCAGTATCGTCAGAAAACTTCTGCATGTGGCATGACTCTTTGTTGTAGCCGAAGTCAGACGTGTACAGGGTGAACAGGACAGGAGAGAGCACAGTTCCCTGTGGTGCTCCGGTGCTTCATACCACAGTGTCAGAGAGGCAGTCCTTTGACGAACTGTGGCCGCCCTGTCAGGTAGTCAGTAATGCAGGATAGCATGAATACATAACACAAGAATGAAGGAAGTTTTCATAAGATTGAGTAAAAAATGCTCTAAGAAACTCCCCAAACATGAGAAGAATTGTTCCTGGTAATTAGTAGCATGAATGACTGGTTGAACTGGATGTAAGTTTTATCAGGGTGTCATGTACAATGTAAACAACTTTGAAATGAAACAGTTGATGTGCCAAATTTTTAGATGAAAGGACATCTGAACATAAATCCATTTGTAATAACCTCATTAACATTTACAACTGCAGATTTATGGATGGATTAATAGCACTCCTTTTTTTTTGCTGTTGATGATTTCTTAATTATTTATAATAGGTGACTGACAAAGTTTTGTTGATAACTTTTTAGAAACTGAGAAATTCAAGACCCATTATTAATGAAATTCAAATTTTTATAACAGCGGTTTTGATGGCTTATAAGAAAGTTAGAAACACGAGACGCTTTATTAGGGACATTAGGGGGATCTTCTGTATGGTTTAAAGTGCAAAAATGACAATACATTATTATGCTAAAGTAGATTAATCTCATCCTAGAAACCTTCTTCTTTCTTAAAAAAACCACAAAAAAACCCAATATCCCTGAATACTTATGTAAATTAGATGTTTCAGCCCTTTTTCTTTTTAATAAATGAACAAAACATATCAAAAACAGTTTCTGCTTTGTCATTGTGGAGTACTGTGTGTAGATTGGTCAGAAAAAATGAATTGAATCTATTTTAAGATGAGTCTGAAACATCAGAAAATTAGGAAAGCTTAATAGGGTCTGATAACTTTCCTTATGCACTGAATGTCCTCTGACATGCAACTCACAGCTCTTACTGTAAACCTCTCCTAGATCACTTTAACACAAGTCTGAATGTTAAACTTTCTCTGTATGACGTCTTTATACCTCTCTCTGTCTCCTCTGTGAATAATGTCTTTTCTCATCTCTCCTCCTCTGTGTATGTGAATGGTAGATGTGAGTCTCCCCTGTGTACATGTGTAGTCTGTCCTCCTGACACGACTCCATGGTGATGGAGGTCTGGTGGCTCAGCTCCTATTCTGTTGTGGTGCCATCTGGAAGTTGCTCGGCATCCTCTTCATCACATTCTTCATAAATATTATAAATCCATTATAATTTTGTTATCTTGTTCAATGCTGTATCTGTAATTTGTGTTCTTTTCTTGTTAAGACCTGGCTATGTCAAAGTTTAACAAAATATATTTAAACAAATTACACCAACTTAAATGATTTAACTGAATGATTAAAGGCATGAGGTGTAACCTAATTATGTATGGCAAGTGGTGTGGTGGTGTATCACCTGTCACTGCTGCACTGGTCACTGTTGCTGTCTATGTCTTTCCTAGCAGGTGGACCTGGTTCAATCACCTTAGATACACAAAACTAAACATTACATATTTAGCTACTCTATCATACACAAAACCTTTTTCATCAAATCGCCTTATAGTACTGTGAGTGCATACATTTTTAGGTTGCCCGAACACAACTTACATCCCTGACCATAGTCTTAAAGTTATGCTCTACCCATTGAGCTACACCACAAAAACATTTTGTATGGAAATACCAACAGTCTGAAAAAAGAAAAAACAACATTTTATTTATTTCAATACAAATTATGTTGAACAGAATGTAGTATCATCAACACATTCACCAGAATATGGGTTACTGAATGCAGGTGTGTCTGTGTGGGCCTGTGTAAGATGAAGCATGAATACATACACAAAAGAATGGAGGAAGTCTTCATAAGATTAAGTAAAAACTGCTCTAAGAAACTCCCCAAACATGAGAAGAATTGTTCCTGGTAATTAGTAGTATGAATGACTGGTTGAACTGGGTATAAGTTTGATTAAAAACATTAAACAGGGTGGAGTGTACTACCTAAATAACTCTGAAATGAAACTGTTGTTGTGCCAAGTTTTTAGATGTTGCTTTTACTTTCACAGTGACATAACATAACATCAGTGACATGTTTGATATGTTTTCATAACTCCTCCATATAACCAACATGCCCTTTATGGAGGACAACTCAGGATGTGACTTATTGTTAACATCATCATAACAACATGTGATCTGGACCAAAAGTAGCATAAAGGCAAAGCCCATATGAATCATGTTAAACTAAACGTGGACAGGTACCTGCTTTCTAGCATTTTTCCTCACTGCTGTCTTACTACTCCTAGTACAGTATATCTGAACCTAAATCCATTTACAACTGAGCAACTCAAGACCCCTTATAACTGACATGCTAACATTAATAATGGCAGCTTTGATGGCTTATAAGAAAGTAAGAAACATGTGACCCCTTATTAATGACTTTGGGGAGATCTTCTGCAAAAAAGACTTTCCTCATGCTGGCAACCCAAAATGTATTCTTAACAATGGGTGATAAATAACTGATAAAGATTAAGTGAATTATTTAAGCTCAAAATCTTAGACACCCTTATTTGAGCCCGTATCTTGCTCCTTTGGAGGGAGACATAGATATAGTAGATGTGTGAAGGATCGAAGTCTGGGACATGTTTGATTACTAACAGCATCTAAAACAGAACAAAACAAACTTTAAGAGTCATGCAGGTCAGGCAGTTATACAGGTTTCTTAATGCAGGAACATATTTAAATGTACAAACATGGTTTCTATGACAATCACTGTGGCTAAAGCACACCTTAATACTGACGTAGTGTGTGTCCCATGGACTGTATATAAATATGATGTGTCCTATTTGTCTACAATAGCTGACGCTGTCATACAACACAACACTTCAACTTCTAAGAAATAGCAAAAAAGCCTCAAGTCAGTTCGGGATTTGACTTGATTCAACCAGATATGGCTGAAGGAAATCAGAATCAGCAGCCTGATCCTTCAAATAGGTAACTAGTTTGAACTATTTGTCTACTGCATTCATTACAGTTTAAGCCTATCCTCAGTTTGTGCCTCTGATTTATTATGATTATTATATTTAACACTAGGGGCACAAACTAAGAGGTTACATTGCCTCATTTCGGTCCTGTATTTCTCAGATTCAAAGCACCCCTCTAAAAGATTCTACTCCTATTATAACCCTGTCATCCTGTTTGTTATATTTGCTATTAAGTCTTAAATTGTGTTCACTCTGCTCTGTCCTCTCATGTCTGACTGACTCTAAGTTAGATTAATGACATTAGTATGTGCTCCTGTGTATATGTGACATTTTCAGCATATCCTGACAATGCAGGTTTAAAACAGAACTTTCACTGATAACAATCTTAACAATCAATAGGTATTTAAAAGTGCGGAGTAAAATGTTATTCATATAATAATAAAGTTTTAAACAATTAATAAACTGATTTCACAAAATAAACAATGGATTCATTATTACACTTTTTTAAAAACACATTGATTTACTTTTTTGTTTTCAGTTTTTAGCTATACATGCAGTCCAACATTCATCATCTAAGTTTGTATATTTGCACCTATAACATGTAATTTCATTGTCCAGATAGTAATGATGTTTTAGCTTTCTTCCTATATCAGTTTATAAAAGCTGAATTCAAACAAACACATGTCTGCACTGAAATTAGCTAGGATGTCAGTAAATGAAAAACCTCTTATGTCAAAATAGGGACTGATTTTTCTCCAGATAACAAAACCTTTTCTCCGTCTCTCTTTCTATGACTCAAAAAGGAGGAGAGAAGGCAGCCTGGACTGTTCTGACTACTTTATGGCTGTAGCCGTCCTGACATCAAAAATGAGTGAAGACCCGAATACACAGGTGTCTAATTCATCCAATCTAATTTAATATCATTTGTTAGTGATTTTTTAAAATTTGCAGTGTTTCAAATGAGATAACTTTTGTGCATGAATTTTAATGTATAGGCTTCTTGAAGTTCTCATCTCTCTCTCTCTCTCTCTCTCTCTCTCTCTCTCTCTCTCTCTCTCTCTCTCTCTCTCTCTCTCTCTCTCTCTCTCTCTCTCTCTCTCTCTCTCTCTCTCTCTCTCTCTCACTTTCAGGTAGGGGCTTGTATTGTGAACCAGGACAACAAGGTAGTTGGCACTGGTCACAATCAAATGCCCAAAGGCGGTGAAGACAAGCTACCATGGGCACGTGAAGGGAAGGAACTGGGCAAGAAGCACATTTATGGTTAGAATTGACACTTCTTGATTTTCAATTCTTAAATACACACATTAAAAAAAGAAAATTTAATATACTATATATTATATAATATAATACAGCTTTATTGTCATTGTTAACAACAACAAAATTGTAGATGTAATTAAATAAAGTGCCTCACATTCAATCATTAAATATCAAAAACAGTGTCAGCAAAGACTTTAAATTAAAAGTTGCTCATATTTCACAGTTGAGTACTGTTCAGTGTCTAGGGAGCTGCCACTCAAAGGCAATACCAGTGTTTCACCTGTAGAGTGGGATAGAGGGTAAATAATGCTGTTCCATCCTTCACTATTAATAAGAGTCTTCAGATCAGGCTTCATGGTTATTTAATTAAAACAAAAGCAGAACGACACATAGACATGTAGGTGATGATAAAAAAACAAATAACTAAATCACATTTGAAATTTTGAGAACAAAGTTGAAATATTTTAAGGAAAAGGCAATTGTAATTACTTTAATTTATTGAGTATCTTTTCCAAAATCACTCTTCATGAAAAAAGAAATCCTAATACTACAGGAATAAAGTTATAATTTAATGGAAAAGAATATTTCAAGATTAAAACAATATTCCTAATTAAAAATATTTTTGACATTTCCTTTTACTTCCTACTACTACTACTTTTAATTGTTCAGTGCATATACAGTATATGCTGATGTCCATATATGTGTAGTTTGAAACAGACAGTATGGAACAAACTAGTATTCCAGATTAAACCTATTATCCTGATTCAGCAGCAACTACCTCAAACTGATACTGATACATACTCATGTATAAAAGCCTGAATCTGATACACAGATGAATGTCTTGTTTTGTATTAACCGGGCTCTTTCCTACAGTGTGCCATGCAGAGCTGAATGCCTTCATTAACAGTGCTGATGTGAAGGGCTGCACTATCTATGTGACTCTGTTCCCCTGCAACGAGTGTGCCAAGCTCATCATCCAGGGAGGTGGGTATTAACAACACACACACGAACGCACATGCACGCACATGTACACACGAACATCCCTTAACTTTTTGTACAAGTTGCTCAAATTAAGCAAATTTGTCAATATAATCTATCTATAATCTATAATCTTAACATTTTGCTGTTTTGCTCTATTCTGTACACATTCTGTTCTTCATTTTGATCATGTACCAAAGGCCTAATCCACAGTTTATGAGGCAAACATGCAGTGTCTAAGCAATTCAAAGGAAGGTAATAGTAATCGGACAAACATACATAACATAACAACATGTCATCAGCATAAAGTGACATCTTATGCTTTCGGCCCTAGTGGCAAATACTTTTGATGCTAACAATTTCCCCCAGAGTAATAGCTAGTGGCTAAATTGCCACGTTAAAAAGAAGGGGAGTCAGAGAGGGTAACCCTGTCTTGGGCCACACTGCAGCTCATGGCACATAGCTGCTGTTCATACAATCAGCAGCCAGTGAGGCCAAGTATAAAAACCTTAATCTATACTAGGTTTTAGAAAAGAAAATCCCATTTCACCAAGTCAAATTTCTACATCATACTATCAGATGTTGATGGACTATATACTAATTCACAGTCCATAGTACATACTGAGAGCTTGAGTTAGAACAACTAAAGACAATCATGAATGTTCAGGCCCTGAGACCTTCATCAGGCAAAATTCATTCAGACAAATGATGAATTCTGGCTGATTCTGGCTCCTGGTCAGAGGACTGAAATGAAAAATGTTAACAGAAAGTGCCCAAAAAAGACGAGTGTCATTGCAGCTGTACAAGTAGTCGAAAGTCAACTTACAAAAATAAAAAGTTTTAAATCAGCTTTTTTGTCACAATATAATTTCACTGCTTCTGTGTCAATTGAATTTTAAGTTATCATTTCATTTTTTCATGTCCTTTGTCCTCTTTCGTCCTGCTTTATTTTTCATGCACTTCCACAAGAAGACAATAATAATAGTTATTATTTTGCACTTCTACCTGTCATCTTTAACACTTCATAATCCCTCCCTCTCTTTGTCTAGGCATTAAGGCGGTGGTCTATCTTTCTGATAGGTATAAGGACAGAGACTCAACAATCGCTTCCAAGAAGATGCTCAACTTGGCTGGCATACCATACGAGTGGGTAACAAGCTTTCTCTGTCACACATGCCAAGATAGATCAGTTTGACTTGATTTTTGGTGTCCAGTGTGGTGTAAAAGACACTGGGCCTCAAGCAGGAAAAATTCATACAAAACAGATTAAAATTTTTAGCATCCACCCATTTTCTCCCACTGACTCACTCCACGATACAAAAACCTTCCTTTCTTTGACAGGCAATTCAAACCCAAGGGGGCAGCTGAGATTGTCATCAATATTAGAGAGAGGGCAGAGGGAGAATGATGAGATGGAGCAGGACTGCCTCTTTTCTGTATCGTCTTGGCCCCTGCCTTGTTCAAGAAGACCATGACTTTGCTTTCTTTCGGTATTTTGATTAACCAGATATTATATAGTTTAATTTGATGCTTCGTCCAATTTGGCTGACTGTGGTGGAAGGTCTTTCTGTGATCACTTTCTTTTATTTTAAAACTGCCTTTGGATTCAGGAATATGAAAACCTCCTGTATCCACTATCCTGAGTGTTTTTTTAAAGATCTTTTGTCAGATACTTTATTATCATTAGCAAGGGATACTTCATAAAATAATTATCAACACTGCTTTGAGCAGTTAAGGGTTTCGGGGGACACAATGTTGTGTATATGTGTGTACCAGAACACTACAGAAAATGGCTAGACTTCCATGGTTGACACACAAGTGACATCATCCGTCATCAATATTAGTAACAAATACCAAATAAATTACAACTGGATAGGACTGCAGATTACAATCCTCACATATCACGCATTATATAGTTTTATCTGCTGCTTATAGTCTTAAACTTAAAATTCATCCTTCCTGTCATACTATCTAACATGGTGTAAAAAACAAGCGGGAAAACACTTAATTCTTTAAATCTGTACCATTATTACTTCAACCATGTCAGCTCTCAGTGCAGTTCAATAAAACTTTGGGACCACATGAACTAGTCCACTGTGTTTCTTATTCTCGAAAAACACAATTCACAGGACAAATATGTACAGTTTGTCATGCTTGTTTAAATTGTGTATTAGGTGCTATTTGTTTGGTTATTTGTCAGATGGATATCATACACTGCTTAATAGTTTTAAATGAAATTTGGTGTAAAGTTCAGTTTCACCATGTGACCATTTGTAAAGAAAGTAAAACTGCTTCAGTGAAAACTCTGCTAAAAACAAAAAAGTTATATGACTAAGTTTGACATTTTGTTATTCTCTCTGAGAGAAATTACAATCTGGCTTCTATGGCAAACATGGCACTAATGTCGTACTCAGACTGAGTGCAAAGCCAATTTTAGAGATTGAGATGTGAAGACACAAGTGGATATGAACTGATGATAGTTGAGAATGTTTCATCCTGAGCAAATTGTATGACTAGAGTTTATAGTGAGTTCTGAGATCAGTGAGAGTCTGAGCTGTCACATAGTCAGTGTGTATGTTTCCAGCAAGCTACTGCTAACGTCTGTACTAACTAACTGGTATGTTTGGAGTGAATTAAAACAAAAACACTCCTGTATACCAGTTTGTGCCTGTAACCCATGGACAGATTTCGTTAGCTAGACAATCCTCCATTCTACTATGTCTGGTATTTTTTCACTTCAGTGCTCTGTTCAGTGGTGTTGATCATGATCTCCTTAGTGGGAGGTCAGAATCAATGGTTGAGTTTTTTTTTTTTTTTTACTGTTCTTGGTTGATAATAGAGCTACGTCTTTTAAAGTCCATACAGTATTTCTTATGTTGTGCCCCAATGCCATGGCTCCATATGTGTGTATATATATGTGTGTGTGTGTGTGTGTGTGTGTGTGTGTGTGTGTGTGTGTGTGTGTGTGTGTGTGTGTGTGTGTGTGTGTGTGTGTGTGTGTGTGTGTGTGTGTATACAATGATAGCACTGATGGCTCAAACTATTTATTCGTTCAGTCATTCAAACCTTTATTCAGAAAAGGTAAGCCATTGAGAGCAAGCACCCTGATTACAACACAAATATAAAATATAAGAAACAATAAATATAATGTGCAAATATTGAAATGTGTAGAAGTAATAAAACACACAACATGAAAACATATTAAGGCAATAAAAAGCAATATATGCACATGAAAGTTAAAGCTCAATTAAAACACATGCATTCACACTGCCCTTTGTCAGCCAAAAGAGATTTAAAATGATTTAAAGGGATTACATCATCTAATTTTACTATCTTCTGCAGGTTGTTCCACTTGTGTGTAATATTTAAATTTCCCAGTCTCAGTGCTAACACCAAATAAAGGACCAAATAATCCTTGGACCTAGTGCAGTGTGAAATTGAACTTTAGTTAATAAGACATGTAATTTTCCAAGGACAGATTTATATATAAAAAGGATGCTGAGCCGTTCTCTTCTCTCTGCCAATAACTGCCAGCCAACTTTCTCATAAAGAACACAGCAATGTACTCTAAAGCCATCCCCAGTTATTAACATCAGGGCAGAATGATAAACTGCATCGAGGGGTTTTAGAGTAGAAGTAGGAGAGTGCATATAAATTACATCACCATAGTCCATAAATAAAAGGTTGAGTGAACAACTTCCTTTTTATAATTCTGGGTAATATATGCCTTATTGCTATAACAGAATTCCAGTTTTGCTTTTAAAGATTTAGTCATTTCATCAATATGTTTTTTGAATCACAGCTTGTTATCTTTCCAGAAACTGATTTTAAAAAAGAGATAATGTGGTAATTAGTGAGCTGGCAGGGGCATGTTTTTAATAAGATCCAGGGTAGAAACATTTCTCTGGTTTTACTGAATGATATTTAAATATTTATGACACCAATTATACATTTTTGCATTTTGTGTGATTGAATGTGACACAAACAAAATTCTGGTAAATTGTGGTAATTTTTTCTTAAAAACTGTGAATAAATATATGCAACTATGAAGCATCTCAGGATTTGGTAGAGAGAATATTCAAACAATTAGTAGCTGCCTACAGTAGAGGGCAGCATATGGCTGTTGTTTTACTTTGAGAGGATTTTGTGAAGAGTAGTCATGTTTCCCTGCTGCATCCTCTTTGTCCTCTTGTCAGAAAAATATAATCTGCTGCCATAGTAGCAACCCTGGTAACTGTAACATGAAAATAATTAGTGGCTGGTACAGACCTGATGACCAGTTTTTTCAATTTAAGATCATGCCAGTGATAAACAGCGACTTTTACATACTAATGAGAATATTTGGGATTTGAGTGACAGCTATGTGGTCTATTCTCTTCACCTGTGACATGTTTTAGTGCTAGCTTCTCCACCCATCTCTCTATTCCCGTTACAACGAGAATCCAATGTATTTTGTGTTTTGTCAGAAAATGAAACACAGAAGACTAATGTGTCTTATACACAGACAGATGTGTTATATTTTACAGGTTGTCTCTGTAGGTGTCAGAGGGAGAGGAGGAGGTGCGTCATCAGTTCTGCTTTAAAAACATCCAACAGGTTTCTCCACCTGTCTGCAGTGATGCTCATTGTCTTTTCTCTGAGTTGGAGACTTTCTCCAGATCAGTGTAATCTGACTGTAGTTCAACACTGACCTCTGCTGGCAGAAAGGCACATGAGTCTCTGGAGATGTCCCTAATTTTGGACAAAATATTACGCTTTTTGAGCTAATATACATTTTTCACAGCACACATTGTGACTTATTATAGTGAGAAGAACACAGGTGTTACTAATAACATTAATGATGACTTTGTTCTATTAATTTAGTCATGACAGTGTGATAGTGACCCAGAATGCACAATACCAGGACCTTAAAACTGAACCAGCTAAATGGATTAATTGTATTATTTACAACTGTGCTTTTTCTAATGTGACCTGTGAAAAAGTCTCCTTTGAAAAATTACTGTTGGAAACAATTTTTTACTTTTATTGTGTGCACTCTGTGGTTAGTAGTGTGTGTCTAGGTGCTGCACCTCACATCTATCTCTTTGTTCTTAGGTTGTTTTGTTTGGATAAGATGTCATCAGTAATTAAAAGCATGAGAGACCCTTAAACAGAACACAAAGAGAATTGAGGAGCAGGCGAAGCTTCAGAATAGATATGGAGGTTTTTCCACGGCAGGTATTTCTACCTGAATGCTCCTGCTGGAGGAGGAGAAGGAGGAAGCTGAGCTGGGATGGATAAGAGGAGAGGTCTACATCAAACTCATGTAGATGGTGAGGTAGGACAGATTGCCATCTTTTACATTAGGATCACTCAATGCAGCTTTGGAGAGAAAAACTGTTTCAAAAAGTAAAAAAAAAAAAAGCAGTGAAGGAGTACTGGAGCCCAACATCAGAAAATAAGAAAAAACAACTTATCTTACAGCTCTGTTTTACAGAAGAACCAGAGACAATCCTCAGCCACATTCAGCGTGGGGCAGAGAAAAAAGTAGATATAAGAGACTGTTGAAGATGAGCAGACACATCTGTCGCTGGGCAACCTGTCAACAGGTACTGACAAGTTAGAAAGATGAGTTAACAGGGGGAAGGGTGTGTGTGTGTGTGTGTGTGTGTGTGTGTGTGTGTGTGTGTGTGTGTGATGGTTACTCTGTTAAGATATTTTCTAAATGGATCATTGTAATGAATACAAGAAAAGTTATCAGCCAAACCTGCTCAGTTTCACCAATACGATGCTGTTTCTACCTTTGTTTTTTGTACAGATTAAACAAACATGATATAAAGTAGTAAATAGTGAGCTTTTGGGGCTTTGGACAGAAATAGACTTTATGGTATGCAAAATTTACTGGCTTAATTTATAGCTTCTTATTTAACAGATACAACATTCTTCTCATCTAACTTTTCTGTCATCCAAAAGAAAACAAAGTACCCGACTTTCCAAAACATGGATTATTCCTTTAAAACACTTTTCAGCACGTCTTAAATCTCACTGACTTCTTGGTGGTTCAGTCATTACAAATGTTAGTTGGGGGCAGCCACATGTTATTTAAACCAAGATAACTTTATTTTACATTCTAGTGAAGATCTTTAAGATACCAAACATGTCAGGCTGAATTTCAGGAAATGTGTATAGAAGGATATGCAATACATCTAGAATATTGTGTTTGGGTTACACTCAGGTAGTAACTTCAATAAAGAGTCACAATGAGATTATAGAGAATACATGTGATACTTTCAGACAGTGTGTAATAATATGATTTTAAAATCTATAAAGTTAATTATGTTTGATTCTCCACTGCATGAAAATGAATCGCATAAAAGTCCCATGTTGCAGAAATTGAATTTATTATCATCACATTTTTAAAACCCTTTTTTAGTGTAACTCACATGCCTAATACAAAACCAGCATTTCTCACATTTACCATCAACCAAAACTCCTTTATTTATCAGTGGCCATGTATGTCCAGTTTAAGAGATCTTATGGGACCTAAACATAATCCTTTTCCTATATCCAGAGTCAAACATTTTGATTTCAGACATTTAAGCCACACTCTCTGACCTCTGCATCTCAGAGTTTCAGGATTGTGTGGTTTCATCAGACCTCACATGCTGTATGCTGTCCAAACAGCTCTGATCTGATGGGTCACTGGTTCAAAACCAGGTCAGCCAACTCATTTCCGCGCACTAATTTAAAGTATTTGAGTGTGGTTTGGCTCCACTTTTCACATGGTGTAGGTCACTCTGTCTGTATCTAATCTGTGCTGTGATTGGTTGTTTCCAGGTAATCTACCAATCTTTTTTTTCCTTTTCCTCTGGGTCAGCTTTTCATGTACACTGTTATATTTCAAGTCATTGTAGTAGTAGTTATGATTCCTGTACTCGTGAATAACCATATACAGTATGATGATGCAGAGTTTGAACACCATAGATCTGTGTGTATGTGTATATTTATATATTTATATCATATGAGAAAGCATGTGTGAGCGTATGTGTTTATGTGTGTGTGTTTAACCCCCACAGCACCACTTTAGGTGTTTTTTCTGGGTCAGCTTCCAGTTGCGCCCTACACAGTGAGGTTAAACCTGAAGGAATACATTCTGGGATAAGTTGAAATTTATTGTGCTTAATGAAGACTGGGGATGGTATCTGTTGGGAAAAGGGAGGTTCTGTTTGCTTATGGCTTCAGAGACCCAAGTGTTGTTTTATAGATGGTGTACACATGGTGAAATTCTTTGAGTTTTTGCTTAAGTCTCAAATGACAACCACTGAAGTACACATTCTATGTACTCTATTTTCACTTGATCTTATTTTTATTCATATTATCAAGTGGGTCTTATTATCAATCTTATGTTACATGAATGTGTTTTCTTTTTATACGTTTTCATGTGCATTTTATGTCCTTTTTCATGTGAAGAACTTGGTGTATGTAATTTATTTTGTTTGTTGTTCGTATTTATCTTGTATGGAAGGTAAAGTTATATCATTATAATTATTATCATTATCACTACTTTCATAGGCATATACACCCAGTTATTCCCTTAGGAGGGTCAGTCAGATTCTTTCCTTTCATCCTGTGTTTTCATCTTTATTTAAACAAAATCCACCAGCATTCTCTATTTACAAAATATAAAATTGTAACTTGTATGAAGAAATCAACTGTAGTAAATAAGTAAATAAGTAATAAATGACTACACAAAACAGCAGAGAAAGTGAAACTCTCTACATTGAAATTTCAAAATAAATAAATGTTTGTAAGCGCAGTGTGGGAGCTTTGAGTTTAAGTTTTCTGCTTTGAATCTGTAGTGTAATGCTCATAGAAGCGTTATATTTTCATTGTGTGACCTCACTGTTGATGTAACTCATTTTATTTACACCGAGTCTTATTCGATCACTACAAATCATTTCTACAACTTTGCAAACATGAACTTCTCATGTTTTCACAGGTTTACAAAGAGGAATATACAACCACATGCTTCAAACACACACTTGCCTGTCTCTGTACCTTAATGTGATGCAACTAAATAGTATTTTGGTTTGCTGCATATTTCACCTGCAGACTGATTCGTCTTTTCCTATCAGTAGTCTTACACAAATGAGTTCACTGGAGTGTTAGTGTGGTGATCACACAAATATGCACATTTCCTGTTTGAAGCCCTTAACACCCACAACAACGGAGCAGTCAGCTTCGAGGTAAGACACAAATCCCTTCACTCTCCTCTGGCCCCCTTGCCCCCAAACCTTTGTTTTTCATCATCAATATGTGCATTTGCAGTTTTGATCTTTAACTCAATAAACAAAGACACCATAATGTTTAATATATCCTTTATTTTTATTAAAACAAAATTTCAGTAAAAACTCTTATTAAGTAGAAAGACAAATTTTCCTGTCAGTAGTTTGCTCCAGCTGTAAGGCCACCCCCAACTGTACGACCTCAATGAGTGTTAGATGCTGAACAGATCTGTAAATCTGCTTTTTGCCCACATTAATGTAAATGATTACAAACACATACAAGCTCTTCTTTCAGTTTATAACCAAAGATCTTTGTTAATATTCTGTTAATGTCAAATATGTGAGCATTTCCCAGTAAATAACTTATAAAAGATGAGAAACAACCGAAAACAAAAGAAAAACAAACAACCATCTTGTTCATTTACACTCCAAATAATCTACAAATCAGCTGATTACAGAAGAGGGGGGGCAGCCCTACACCGCTCTCTCACAAGTCTGTCACAGACCTCATTTGTTCGCTCCTACTGAATTAGTGTCACAAGAAAAGCAAGTCTGTGTTAACTAACTCTTGACTGACTCTCGGGAGAAAGTTGACGGTATATATAGTGTCAGAACTACAGCATAGACAGCAGTGTCTGTTACAAAGGCGTTAAGAAAGAAACAGAGCGGTGAGCAGGTGCACCGTGCACGTTGAGCCACCTCTGGCAGTGTTTTTACCTACTACTCTCCTTTTCTCTTTTTTTTGTAAAAAACAAAAAGGAAGCTACATGATCATCATCACAAAATAAAATCTCTTTGGCATAGATTACCCACCCAAAAGCATAAACACACACACACACACACACACACACACACACACACGCACACGCACACACATACATACTCACATGCGCACACACATTCTTAGAAGGTTCTCTAACATGAACCTACAAGAATCGTCATTGTCAAACTTATAATCAGCAAAATTATGCTATGAAACAAAGATGAGCCCTGTTAAGATTATGAGTCCCGTACTCGGTGATAATTGCATATATTACAACAGGCTGAGAGCAGAGGGAATAATCTCTACTGACGACTATATTCTCTTCTTCTTTGTCCCATTACATCCCATTCCAGCTTCTCCGCCTCCTTTTCCACCAGTCTCTCTGTCCTGAGTCTGTAAGAAGAGGAAAAAGACATGAAAAAAAGAAAAAAAAATCAACAGAACCTTCATTAAAATTTCACAATATCATTTTTTTTATTTTAAATTTAAAATAAAAAAAAACATTTCTATATCTTTTATTTTTAGTCTATTTGTCTTTAATCTAAATAATGTATTAAATTAATGATTATAAATATACTGTCAAATTTGATCAAACTGCACCCACATAGTCCTGTTAAAGCAGATCAGCTGAGCTTTTGAGTGTTAGACACTTTTTACCCCGTACTTACATCGCTTCTTGTTTAGTCATGAATACTTAACGTTATGAGTAGAAAATGATTGAACGTTTTCAGAAGCTTTGAGATAACGTTTGCCTGTACTGACCTTTAGTAAGGCTCGGGGTACGCTTGTCTGTCGTAGGCCATACTGGCTGCGTATTCGTCATGCATCATATTTCCATCCATGCCGTCCATGGGTATATCACCTGCATATCCTCCATAGCCTTGGAAACCAGCATCAAGCTCTGCAACATAACATTTGTTTTTTAACAACATTTTCCACATTTTCTGAACAGTTCTGTAACTCTGTGACTACCAAGAAAGGAAAAAAACCATCATTTTTTCCTTCAGTGAGGTCTTGAGGTGGGAAACTGGCGGTACAGATTTCCCTGAATATTGATCCCTGCTCCTACTCACACATGACCTCAATCGGAAAAGTTCCTGAACATTTCAGGGGTAGACTGCATGTGTGTGCATGTGCTTAAGAGTATCTCTACACTTAGTAGCAGACAAATACCAAGGCCATAAAAGGAGAAAAGTAAAGAGAAGGAAAGGACAGGCATTAAGAGATAGATGCACACAGGAAGCCCTAGGAACACAAATGATTAAAAGAGAACCTGAACTCTTATTAGACATAGTGAAATGGTGATGCACAAAGAAAGATTAAAGCATAAAACAAAAGGGACAAGGCAGACTGAAATGAATGAGATAAGAGTCATGTTCAAGTATTCCGTTATATTCATTTGGATCATGCTGGTACAAGAGGACAGATATGATGCAGAACAGAAGACATGAAAGTGAAAACAGCTGATGAAAAAAAAGACAAAGTTTCTGACTGATTTGAAGGAAACATGAAAAAATTAAGGCCAGGAAGACCTGAGCTACTTGATAACTCAGTTTCTTTGAAGTCTTTTTTGACTGGAAAAACTCATTCCTTTTGCTACCAAATGGGGAGACAACCTGCTAGCAGATTAAAGCACATTAATGCTGCGGTTTGCTCTCTGTGGTTGCCCAGTGCTGAGGAATGTGCTGCATGTGCACATTTCAGTCACAGTTACTCACCATCTGCATAGGGTCCATCCATGGGGACGCTGTTGTGGGCCTGAAAAGAGTTCACAAGAGGACAAAGGTCAAAATAAAGGCAGCACTTTTATATATTTTATATATATATATTGATTGTCATTAAAGTGTCATGAATGATTTTATAATTTAAAAAACAGTTACTTATAAACAAATAGCTTCACAGAATGTACTTAATCACATCTATCAGCATGATCTTACAATGCTGAGAAGAGTTTGATGTCAATCAGGAGAGTTGACAGGATACAGAAATGTCTAAAAATCTACTTTTAACATTCATTTGTCTTGTCCTGGCAGCGGAGGGCGCCACACACTCACCATCTCCCATGCAGCCGGGTCGTGCTTGAACAGAGAGTGTGTGAGCTCCACAGAAACTCGCTTCTTGTAGTCTGAGTTCTTGTCCTCGGAGATGCGGAAGAGCACAGCTGCGGCATAAGTAGCTGAAAAAAGAAATGAAGGACACACTCAGCCATGTACAGAAAACTCCACACCCTTTATAACAATGTGTTATACTGAAGGTGAACTGACAAAGGGATAGATCAAATCCAAATTCTAGTCTGGACTACAGGAAAGCTTCCACAGTTTTGTTAAAAGATAAAAAATGAGAAAAACATAGTGCCGCTGATGCAAACTACAGCATGAGTGATCTGTAGTCCCTAAGGCCTCATATACTGTATATCTACTACAAAGCTTTAACAGCATAATATGTGGAATTACTGTATATCTCTGTATATGTGTGTTACTATGCCTTGTTACTGCCCAAATAGGTAGTTTAAACTGATTTCATGATTGTAGTCTTTAAATGTGAGCTGCAAAAAGTCATTGTGAAATATAGCAGGGTAAAAGTACACAGTCTTAGAAAATGGGTGTAGTCATGTACCTGGAAGCTGCATTTACAGTAAGTACATCACTTGAGTAAATTGACTTTGATGCTTTCCACCTATGACTAAATGCTACATCACGGTAAGGTAATTTGCAGTGCATTATCTAAGTGTCCTACCGATGCCCTCGTTGTTGGAGTGCAGCAGCTCCATCAGCGGAGCCGACGCTCCTTCGCTGTCAATCATTTCAGCTGACGGTTTGTCCAGAGCCAGCTCGCACAGCACGCCGGCCGCCACACGCTTCACGTTGTCCACTGGTGAGTAGAGAAGCTGGGGAGGGAAAGGACGTTAAATAAGTAAAAAATGAAACAAAAAAAAGAATGAGCAAGACAAGTGACCATGAGAGCTTCGGTCTGCTACCTGAACAAATAGAGGAATGGTCTGCAGGTTGGCGATCTCTGCTCTGTTGATGGGATCTCTGGCCAGGATGTGCAGAGCTCCTGTGCAGCCCTCCACAATCTCCTCCATCCTCACTCCATCCTGAGAAGATGAAATAAATAATAAATGTTAATCAAGGATACAGAAACATTTCACAACCACTATATTTTCAAACCCGCTTAAAAAAAACAAACAGACGCACACATAGTTAATGTGCAAACATGAAGAACCAGTGATATGAGTCTGTCATGTACCTGGTATGTCTGCTGGGCGGATGAGCCATGTTTCTGGGCGTCCTGGTGGGCTTTGAGCAGCAGGTTGACCAGGCGGGGGATCGCACCTGCATCCCTCAGAGGGGCCTGGTTCTCTGGGCACAGGGCCAGGTTACGGATCAGACCAACCACAGCCTTCGGGAAAGGAAAAGAGGCAAGACATGTTCATGGTATGGTTCAGTTATTGTTGAGCAAGTAAAACAAGGTGGTGAAACAACTTTAAGCTTCTGTCTCCGTTTTACTTTTTTGTGCATTAAAAAATGGATTTGATATTTTGTTGCCTCTTTAAAAAGGCAGCTCTTGTACAACAAACTGTTCATGCGGTCATGTACATTTCATGCTCTTTCAGGCTGAATGAGTTACTGGCCTTCTGCCGGATTTGCCATCCCCTCTGTCCATCTGTCCAGTCCTCCCTATTTCCCCCCTTATTTCTCTTTATAACAAACCCTCGGAGCATTCTTTTACTTCTATTTCAGCCTCGCCTGCTTTCAGTCACATCTTTTCCACCACCACTCTTAAAGCACCACCTCAGCAGCACACTTATTTCCCCTCAACCTCGACTATCCCTCTATTCTTCCCTGCCCTCCCCCCCTCTCTACCTTAATGACGGGCCAGTAGTAGGGCTGGTTGAGCAGCTTGACGATGGCGGGGATGCCGTAGTGCCTCCTCACGGCATTCTGTGCCAGCTCAGCCTGTTGGTGGCGTGAAGTCAGGTGGCGCAGAGCACAAACGGCAGGCTCAGTCACATCCTCTTTCTCACCGGCGCGCAATATGGCGTGGATCAGAGCCTCTACGCCGTTGCTCTGGGTGACCAGAGTTTTATTGTGGGAGTTGTTGCACGTGAGGTTAGACAGGATCCCAGTGGCGCAAGTGAGCATATTAAGGTCATCTGAACTAAGCAGGCCCACCAGCACCTGCAGCAGGCTGTCCATGCCCTCCTGGAAACAGAAAGAGAGATTTCAGAGAGGTTTTTTTTGTGTTCAATTATAGGAACTACAACAGAGGGGAGTGGAAGAATATGTGAAGTGAATATAAATGTATAAACGGACCTGCTTGGTGGCAGCATCAGACAGGTTCCTGAGTGTCCACAGACAGTTCTGCATCAGACGCTGGCTGGAGCCTGTGAGGTGTTTACCGAGAGCCTGCATCCCACCTGGAGGGGACAGAGAAGTTAGATCACTCAGCACTGAGCTACATCGCATAAATTGTCCTATTATTTGGCTCTGTGGTCGATGAGACGTCATTATCCACAACTGAGGCACCGAATACCTGGTGCACCTGTGTGACCAGCTTGCACTCACACAGGTGTTTGCTCAAAAAAGAAGAAGAAGAAGAAAAAAAAGGCATTTATTACATACCAGCCTCCACAATGGCAGGCTTGTTGCTGGGGCACACAGAGAGGACTTTGAGCACACGGCTTGTGGTCCACAGCAGCTTCTCATAGCTGTAGTTTCTCATGATGTGAACAAGACCCTCGGGACCCCCGTTGGCAAGAATGATGAGCTGTGAAATTGAGGGATAGTGTGAGTATATATGAGTATGTGTTGGCAGAAACTTAGATTTTTGTTTTTTTTAACACTCTGGATCTTTTGTGTCTGATTCTTTGTGCACCTAGTGATTACAAAGCCATGACATGGGTAACACTCACTCATTTTACTACTTTCAACAAATAACCACACCCAAACCTTCACAATGCCAGCACCTGAGCAACTTTGTTCACATGCCACACCCAAAACAAAACACATGCATGCACAAGCACGACAACGTGAATGGTCTCAAATTACAATACTTGGCTGCAAAGTGTAACAGACATTGTATCACGGTGCACTGGCACATAACCTGCAGTAAGTGATATTTAGACACACACATAAACACACCTTGCTCTCCTGATTGCCATAGGACAGCAGCTGCAGACAGTCTGTGGTGATGGCCAGGAACTTGGGGTTGCTCTTCTTCAGCAGGGGAACCATCCTCTGCAGGCCGTCGGCGAGACGAACAGCCATCTTAGCCCCCTCCTGGTGCAGCAGCAGGTTGTGGAGTGTGGTGATTGCATAGAACAGCACAGACTCCATGGGAGAGCTGAGGGAGACAAAACAGGAGGGTGTCACAGGTGTATCACAAAATAATGGCATGTCCAGTTGCTTTGAGTAATAGAACATCCCACCATTGGATGTGCTCACTGAGTATATTTCATGAGATATTAAATGAACAAACCATAAAGCAGCAGTACCTGAGCATGCGGACTAGAGCGGGGATGCCTCCAGACTTGAAGATGGAGAGCAGGCCCTCTCTCTGGTGGGACAGGTTGTGGAGGATGCTGGCTGTGGCCCTTGCGGTCTCCATGTCGCTCGTGTTCTGCATGGCTCGCACCACAGCGGCCACCATCTGAGGGGACTGCATCAGCGCGCGGCGGGACGCCTCCTTACGCGTGAGCTGGTTGACAATCTGTGCTGCCTTGCTGACCACCACCTAAGGAGAGATGACGACAGGAAAAAAAGTTATTTTTACTGGTAGATATGTATTAAACTGACTCTACCTGTTTAATGGTACTTTCATTGAAAATAATGTCCTGAAAATTTGAGAAGCTGGATCCAGATAGCTTGATAAAAGACATCTGGATCCAACTGGACTAAAGAAATAACATTTGGGAAATACGCTTATTCACTTCTTTGCCAACCATTAGATGAGAAGATTGATACCACTCTTGAGTCTTGTTGTCACTGTGAAGTTCCTGGCTAAGAAATAGTCATATCAGACACATAACAGTAGCAAATAAGATGAAGCGTGCTAATGTGAGAACCAGACAGGTTAGCTAGGTTAGGTGAGCATTTTTCCTCGTTTGCATTATTTATGCTAAGCTAAGCTGAAAAGCTGCTGGCTTTGCCTTCTTATTTATTGTACAGATATGAGAATGGCATCAATCTTCTCATCTAACTCTTATAACAGTGAGTAAGTGCAACTGTTTCAGTACTACAGTCATGTGTACGAACTGTACACAATGTCAGGTATAGAGGAAACAGAGTTAATCTTTTATTATTATGATACCAAGTTTGCTGGTCATTATAAATTTAAACAGAATTAATTAAATTCAACAGAATTATTAAAACAAAAATACGGCTAGTTTCAGGTTCTGTATACGGGCATGGTTCTGCATTCATCACCTGATCTTCATCGTTGAGCAGTTTGGTGAGCTCAGGCACGGCACGTGTGGCCAGCTCGGCGTCGTCTTGGTAGTTGATCAGATGGATGATGGCTGTCTTGAGCAACTGGGAGGGCTCAGCCAATCGCTGGACGTTGGTCATCTGGGACGGGTCTGTCTGAGTAGACAAGATGGTCGTGCCTTCCTCCAGCGTCTCTGGGAACATCGCAGCCCGCACCCGCTGGGCTCTGGTCATGGTGTACTGGGTATCCAAGTCTATCAAGAAGTGAGATTATAATGAGAAAATCGACCACATTTCATTAAAGCAAAGGCTATAATTTGCATATTGGCTGCTTTGACCCACGCTTTTTGTCTTACCGGGCGCGTCTTTTGTGACGGTGGTGGTCATGGTGTAATGCTTGGAGGTGGTGTAATCGCCATCGTCCTCTCTGACCGTGGTGGCTCCAGACTGGATGCCTGAGTCCATGCTATACATCGTCTGCTGCCACTCTGCCACCTTCACCATGCCACTGTCAGGCTCACCCACTGCCGAGCACATAACAGGAAGAGTGGGACGTCAGAATGGTTCAACACAAGTCATAATACCCCTTTTTTTTCTCCCCAGTGGACGTGCGTTTTACTGCTGAGCCACATAAAATAACTCTTTCAACAGAGTAACCTTTAGTTATCAGTTGTTTTAAGGAAATGACCTCAATATAAATACATGAGAACAATTGTTGGAAGTAGGAAAGGTCCCAATCAAAATGTGCAACAGTCACCCTAAAAGCACTGTAGAATGAGAATGAACATGTAAAAGCTAAATCTAAAATCTACATATATTCACATTATTCTGTTTTGATGATATAATGAATTTATGTTGATTTAGTTTGCAGAAATGAAAGAAGAGGAAAATAAATAGGATTACATAAACTAAATAAAGAGAGCTGAATTGTGTATCACTTACTTTGCATTGCCATCCTTGCCTCCCGTTACCAAAACAACGATGGAGCAAACCTAAAAAACAACAAAAAAAAGAGCCAAAGTCAGAATTTCTATTGCGATAAATGATAACACACTTTCACCACACATCTGCGTCATTTCATGAATTAGTCAAGATTCCAGCAAGATCTTGGCTCTCTTACGCAAGACTGTCATTCAGTTTTTATATGACAGCTCAGAAGATAACCCAGCCCAACCCTCCCCTCCTCCACCTCCTCCTTCCCCAGCCGGCTGTTCACCCTGACCTGAAAATGACAACGCAGAGTGGCGGTAGCGGCTCACGGGGGAGCAGCGCGAAGTGGGTGGAGAGACAGCTGTAAGCGAAGAATGCTAGTCAGCCTGAGTGACCTTTCACCCCAAGCCTCCACCCATTTAGCCGTGTGAACAGCCTACTGCGTGACGATCAGGAACCTGCTCGTCAGGTTTTGAGTCCGGTGGACGTGTGTGTGCGTGTGTGTACAGACGGTGAGCAAGCTCCTTGTCACATACAAGCCTCCAAGCTCTAAATGCCTGCAACTTTACTTTAACTGTTGTTTGCCTTATTTCAAATCCTACTACATATTGTTTTTAACGCTTATTTACTTTCAGAGCCTCATTCATACACTTTAAAGTAATTTGACATCCTAAAGGTGTGTGTGTGGTTTTTTTTTTAAACGGTGTTCAGATTACATAACTGGCATGCAGCTTGTTGGTGCAAGTTTTCTCTCGATCTCATTTCTTTATGAATCCTCTTGTTTTCCTAAGAACATCATTAACCAAGTACCAACCCTCATAAAGACATCTTACTGTATCTGTTTCATGTACTTCACCTTTAAATGTTTGCACTTCTGTTTAAAACACAGGTTAAAAATATGAATCCAAGACTTTACATTAAGCATAAGCACTTTAAGCCAAATATTAAATCAAATATGTAGGAAATGTTTCTGTGTGTAACTCAATTTGATGTCGCGGTCTTACTAAGGTTTGCTTACTCGCACAAGATCCTTCTTTTATTGAAAGTGAATCCTTTAAATAAAGACCAAACAAGAAAGACAGATTATCCTTAGATGAGGCTCAACAAACCCAAAATAACTTGTCGCTGTTTGAACTTGAATGTTTTCTGCCTCCACATTCTTGCCGCCTGAGTATCATCAACAACAGAGAAAATCTGCATTTATAACAGCTGTCTGCCACTGCATGTGACATATGACCGACAGTACAATGCATCCACTGTGCTGGTTAATGTTTTCAGATGTCTGACGGTTACTGACAGGAATCTTTTCTGAGCACATTGCAGCAGTGCATTGTGCTTTCTGTGTGTGTAAATGTAAGTGTGCTGATTTCTGCAGGCGCTGCAGATGTACTGGAAGTACCGGGGTGTGTGTGTGTGTGTGTGTGTGTGTGTGTGTGTGTGGGGGGGGGGTCCACACATGGCAAGGTCAACAAACAAAGGCTTCAACAGACTGAAAAAAAAGACATATTACCCTCCTCGAAGCTCTTTTGTTTACCAGCTAGCTGTGGTTCCATGTAATAAGCAACTTCGCTTATCTTCCATCTTTACTGCTAATAAAACAAGTCAGGGCGTCAAACTGCTGTGTTAGCACAAAATGGACTATAAACACCTCAATTACCACATTCATCTCTGCTTGCATTAAACTTCTTGGAAGCTTCGGAATCAAAATTGATCAGTGGGTTCGGAGTAAAGGAAAGATGAACTGCTTTGTCTTTCTGTTCATGAAGGCACCACTCTTCATCTCTTCACCCTGTGGCTTTGCATGAGGAGGTTTCAGGCCCTCAGCTGGCCCAGCCCACTTTTTCTCCCCCAAGGCATCATACTGCATGCGTGTGTGTGTGTGTGTGTGTGTGTGACTGAAACTCCTTTTTGTTTTCCTTCAAAATGTGTACTGAGCTGAAAATGACGATAGTGTTTGCAAACCAGAAAAATGTGTAAACGGCATTTACTTACTCATCAGTCTGTCTGCAGTTTTCTCTCTGTAGAGAAGTAACAAAGAGACTCACTTCTATGTCCCCACGTTTATTTTGTCTTTTCTACTGTTGATTTGCGTGCAACCTAAATCTGATGTTCTTGAACAGTCCCCAGCATGTCCCTCTTATCTTCCCCTCACCTTCATAGCTAGCAGTGAGTTTCAGGCTGTTGTGAGTCTGGCATGAGATCCTGCAGGGCCAGGCCCCAGAGGACTGTTTGTACTTGCAGCTACATGCTACTTTACAGATAATACCCTGACTCATCAGGGCACAGACAGAAACTATGCTTCTTCTTATTTGTAAAGGTGTGGCCCACAAGCATGAACACTTGTCCATTAAGATGGTAAGCAACTACCAATATTTATCCATTGATTAATTTGGAAAAGTGGAATAAACTGACAGAAATCAGACTGTTAGGTTTAAGTTCTCTAAGTTTTTTTTTTGTCCAACAGGACATTTTAAAGAAGGCAAAGATACAAGTGATATAAATGACTTTTTTTTGGAGAGATTTGGATTTGCATGCATGTACAGTGTGTGCTGCATGCCCATAGTGACAGAACGTTCCTGTTCTCTGTAAATCAGGGACAGTGTTTGTGTAGTCTTTGTTTTCCTGGGCGAGGCAGCGGGTTCAGCCAACTGTTGCAATGCCGCGACACGCCCTGTAAATCGCCTAGGTAACCGAAACTCCGCTCAGGCACTGTAACTGTGGGGGTTTTTATCTGCTGACCCATCTGATGTCTGGAGCAGGGCTCACTTGTTTACTGATAACTGAGGGTTTTTTTTCCTTGTGCGTTTCCTTATAATTACCTTTCCCCCCCCCCTCCCGCTCCACCACGATTGTCATGACTCTAGTCCAAGCAAAGAAAACCAGTAAGAAAATCATTATCCAGCAAAAGTTAAAGTTAAATCTGAGTAAAATGTTTATTTTAGCGTGTTATGCTGGTAGTAGATTGAGGTTATGAACTCAGTGTCTCTCAGTCATAATTGAGTATCACGACTTATCAGCTATTCCCTCCCCCGCTCAGCGCCGACAAAAAGCCATTGGTTGTATGGCGTACTTCTGACTGGACTTTGCTCTCTTCCAGTTAATGAGTGATGCATCCTCTCACTCTCACTGTACCTTGCTTCATCACCCTCATCACCCCCACCAACCGACATGCAGTTACATGGAAGAAAAAAAACACTCCTCACACCCATCCACTCCCACTATCATGTTAAGCAACAGCCACTATGGATGATTTAAGGGGGCTTCTTCTTCTTCTTTCTTTAAAAAAAACCCAACAGGCCTGCTCAGTAAAACCAGGAATGCGTATAAGTGAAAGCTGCCAGTGAACGCGTAGCAGCAGAAAAGCACAGATGATATCGTTCAGCATCCGTGCTGAAGCTCTGGTGTGACATTCCACACTCACACAGTATATTCAATCTGTCTTGTGTCCAAGTATAAATCTTGTTCACAACAGTTTTTTTTTTTTTAAAACACTCTCAAACCCAACTTACTCTCTCACTGATTCACTCAGAAGAGAAGAGGACATGGCTACTGTAACAATGGATGAGTAACTCTTCTAAAACATGAGATCACATTCACCGTCTTAACCTCCCCCCTCCCTCCCTCCCACCTTACAGGCATGTCCGACAGGGAGTGTCTCCCCAGCAGTGACAGGCTCTCAACTCAAGGGTGTGGCAGCAGTGAGGGTGTGCAAGTGAAATGGGTGAGGCTGAATACACCTAATGGCCAGAGGGGCTAAACTGTACACCTAACATTTTAAATTCTTTACAGTAAATCCTCCCACCGATTAATAAGTTGCATGGTTACCATCTGAGTGTACTTATAAACAAAACGCTCCAGTAGGGCCTGATTGTGACTTTGCTGGTCTAAGCTCTTCTTTCTGTCACAGCAGGAATGAATCGGGTCAGGGAAGAGGCCCAGGGGGTTGGAAATGAACTCTGGTCATGTTCCAGAGCGGCTCCTAACATACATGACTGTGTTTGCAGTCATTGGTTATTTACCCTCATGCCTGTTTGGCATGCGTGGGCGTAAATAACATGTCACCAGGCTTTAGCTGTCCAGCTCTGGTTTTTTTTTTTTTAAACACGCATGCTTGAGAAGATGAGGCTTTTTAAGATTCAAAAGGAGTAGTTTGACATTATCGGGAACACGCTTGGTCACTTTCCTGACAAGAGTGAGGTGAGAAGATACCAATCTTACACCTGCATGGTAAATACTAGCTGGAGCTGGCTGCCTATGCTTAGCACAAAGACTGGAAACAAGAAACAGCGAGCCTGCTGTTTGTGTGAAGACAAAATCCGCTGTACCAGCACTTTTAAAACCCACTAATTAACATGTATCTCATTTGTTTAAACCATTTAAATAACAGAAGTGTTAAGATGACATTACACCCTCAAAAAACTACAACTGCTTATTTTTATGTGAAACAAAGCTATGTTCATCTCCTGGCTGAATCTTTATATTCATCATACAGACGCGGGTGGTATTACACACACACACACACACACACACACACACACACACACACACACACACACACACACACACACACACACACACACACACACACACACACACACACACACACACACACACACACACACACACACACACACACACACACACACACACACACACACACACACACACACACACACACACACACACACACACGAGAATTTATCATTTGTTGATAATAACTGCACAATCTCGTGTTTGTGGGAGCATTACAGCTCTGTTGTAGAAACTTAACCTCGTATGGCGCTCTGTGATTTCTAACAGGCTTGCTAATGTCATGTTTAGGCTGACATACAAATAAAGCAGATTATGTTACGGCACATCTGTAAAGCTTCCCTGCGCCATCTGCACACAAACAGATCATGTATTTGACATATATGCTGGCTCCAGACACACACACACATGCAACACACACTCCTTACTATAAACTGCTTCCCAGATGACTTTAACACAACACCCTGCGCTCACACAGTCAAAGCCAATCCTCCTGACACAGTAAATGACCAGTGCAGCCAGCTGAGCCCCCCCCCCCCCCCCGGAGCAGACAGGCTGCACTTAACATTGTGCTCTCTACATCCCATCTCTCCATAGAGTAGGGGTTCAGCCATCCCAAAGGGACACCACTACCGACTACCCAACACCCCTTCCCAGACCTTTCTGGTCCCCAAAACCCCCTCCCCAGTCCCCACTTGTCCAACAATAGCTGTTATGGCACTGTAATGGAGGCAGCAGGGGCTAACTGTTCATTATAAATCAATATGGCAGGATGTGAAGTGGTGCACAGCTAATGGATTTATTGTGGTGGGTGACAGGAAGTGGCGGTCAACATTATCTGATTCACCAAAACACTGCTGGGTCTGTCTGGTCAGTGAAGGGAAGTTAATAAGGAGAAGCCGTACTTTCCCCCACACTGTTCCCGTTGAAGACACGAAACTATGGTGACAAACTACTCCGGGATGATTTAAGAGGAGCTCGGCTTCGTGTCAACATTTTGTGAAAAAACATTCACTTTTTCGAGAGAGAGAGAGAGAGCGCAATTTGTCAAATGACTGTAACAAGCAGCTGATAAAATCCAGACCATAGCAGGGTTTCTGTGCCAAGAGCCAACACAGAGAGAGAGAACAAACAAATGAGATACTGCTGGTGTGCAACAAACACAAGTGAATCTGTTTATATGTGGCAGATAGAGCACAGCGGGTTCCCTTTCCTTGGCTTCATCTGGAAACGTTCCCAACGACACAGTCAACCACAGTCAGCGTGCCAATGAATAAAATAAGCAGCAGAATGGATAATGGCCCTAGATCTGTCAGCTAATTCACTGCTGCTCCTTTAATGAGCTGGATTGGGCCAATGGATGCAGTGCGGTGGCTTTAAACTGGTATGTAGCTGTTTACTCCCTGTGGGATCTCGCTGTGAATCAAAGGAAATGTGAGCTGTCTCGGAGGAGGTGCCTGAGTGCCGAGCGGGATCGGATTACATGAGGCTGATGAAGAAAGGGGGAATGAGTTAAAAAAAAAAGAAGAAGGTGGGAGGGAGGGGAAGGGGGGGCGGTATGTACCCTGTGTGGCAGTAAACTCTCATTTGCGTGGGTCGCACAGCAGCAAAGTTCACAAAAGTCCATCACATATCAGACATGATGGGAGGAAGCGGAGGAGCAGTACCTTTACCAAAGATAAACTTCCATATCAAAAAAATAATGAATCACAACGATTTGGAAATCAAATGACAGTATCTTCTTAAAATAAAGAAATGATTTGAACTTTCGCTGCTCTCCTGCTCAGTTTGAGCTACAGAAGGTGTTTTTGAGGCGATGACATTGTGTTTAGAACTAAGCAGAGTGTGCTTCCCTTCATGTTGTTTGGTTGACAGAAGGAAGGAAGAGGATGAACTGAGTCTCTGATATGGCACAGAAAGCTTCTGTGTTACTTTGTTTGGGGCAAAGAGGGAATGAGTAGCAGCATTGTCCCATTGACTGCTGTCACAGTGAAAAGGAAACCGGGTCTCAAGTGTCCCTACTGGATGCGACCAAAGAGGCTGAAGCGCATCAAGATGGCTCTCTGTGTTTGTGTGTGTTCACGGGCCAAGTTTGGTGGCCAGCACCAAATTCAAAGCCCTGTTTATAGGCCTGAAGAGTTAGTTTTAGCTGGAACTGCTGCTGCTACGCATCGGTGTGCGGCTGAGCGCTGAGGCAATGTGACAGATGATTAATTTTTCAGGGAGATTAGAGGCACGGGGGGAGGAGTGGGAGAGGAGAGGATGGGGGTGCTTGGGAGAGCAGGCCAAAAGTCTGAAGGGATTCTAAAGAATTCAACACTCCTCTGGATCAAGTTCAAGGTTTTTTTTTCTTCTCTATGCAAACCAAAACCAAAATAAAAGAAACAAGTGGGTGAAAAATCTGAATATTTGAAGACTGAAAGCTGATATTATTGGAAACTTACTTATACTGCCAAATCAACAGTTATGTCATTTTTGTCATATACTGCCGTTGTCGGACCAAAACCTGCGAAATGTCAACTTCTATAAAGGAACAAAGAAGAATTGAAAAAGGACGTACAACAGCCGTGGTTGTTTGAAACGCCCATGCACTTATCTGCTGTTTGGTAGAGTATTCACAGGCCCCATGGTTGCACAACTTTCTAAAACAATGAGAGCATGAAATACTTTACAAGCAGTGAAACAACAAAAAAAAACCTTAGTTATCACATTTTCACTCAACGGTGACGATGTGCAAAATTAACATCCATTTGAGACCAGTTCCCCTGGTGATTTGCTCTCCGTTTCAACCACACCCTTGCTGTCCTCACTTTACTCAATCTCTCATGGAAGTGTAATTAAGAGACAGGGAGGAGGAGGACGAGGAGGAGGAGGAGGAGAGGCAAAACAGACACCACAGGGCTCATCAGAGTCACTATGCTTAGCAGCCAAATCATCCAACTGTGAAAACTTTTGAGTCAGTGCAGGAATCTAGTTCACTCCCTCCCTGCTTGGATTCGCAGTCCGTAATGAAAAAATCATCAATGGTAATGTATTCATGACGAAAACAGTAGGGTTCGGCTATTTCCAGCACGCTGTCAGACTGATGTGTGGGCGTTTCTGGACAGAGTTTTGATAGGAGATGACTTGAAATGACCATTCCTGGCAGACGTTACAACAGCTTTAAAGTGTGAGTGGTGGGAAGAGAAAAAAAAAACAGCCATTAGGCCTTTGACATTTTAAGTAAGGGACATTTTCTTGCCCTGGTTTGATTCAAGCAGGAGAACTGTTGAAAGTAAATAATTCATGTCAGCGACTGTCATGGGTAGGGTTCAGCTGGGCGACGCCAACTTTACTTGCTCAGCATTATACTACTGTGAGCTCTGCTGGAAGCGTCAGACTCGATTTGATTTCTTTCTTTTTTTTTCCAGAGACAGCAGAAATCTGTTGCATGAATAGATGCTTTTTGGGACAATGCTGCCAATTATTTTATTACTCCAAATAAAGAGGCACTAAATTCTTTGGCTGGATTGGATTAACCTCTTCTGCCTCCTCTTGCATCTGTCTTGTTCACTTTTATAGGTAAAGGCTGGAGTTGTTTTAAAAGTCACATGAGGATAACAACTTATTTCTTTGGTATTCTCTGGTTGGAAATAATCATAATGAATGGAGCGCTGGGTTTCTGAGAGGCTGCAGGTTTAAATATCTCGACTATGCTTCGCTTCCACGCAGGCCCCAAAATTAACACCCACCAAGCACCAAATGCTTTAAGATTTTCTGTTTAGTGAGTAAATATCTTAAGGCTAGCCACACACTAGATGGTAGATGCTTGTACCAAAATTGCCATGTAATAAAATCTGGCATGATGGCTCAGAGGAAATTACTCATGCTTGTCACTATACAGTGTAGACATGCACACCACACCGTAGACATGATACCGTTAATTAAATAACTGTTACGTGGCAACATTCACAAGGAGTAAGTATATGTGACACTAAAAGACAATTCATTTATTTAGCCGGTAAAAAAATATGCTTGACCTAATGGATTTTTCCTCATCTATCAGTCCCCCATTGGCAGGTGAGTCAAAAAGTTAATTTCAGACATTGGATCCAACAATGACAACAATGTCTCATGGATGATTTTCGTTTACGCTTCTGGAGGTTAACCCTGTGGAGGTTTTGATGTTGTCACACCACCAATCCTTTGACATCGACCACAAAGACCCCCGTCTAGCCTGACCCGAAACGTTATCTCTCTGCGTTCCTTCTCCATGGGAACAGTATAACACATCAGACAGGGTGATAGGCGAACACAGCGCAGGTCATACGACGTGTAAGCTCTGAGCGGCTGTAACCAAGCCCCTGGAAAGTACTCAGTCTGGCACCACTGGACAGGGACAGAGGCGAGGTAAGAAAAGTGAATCCACAGAAAAAAGAAATCCTTCCAGCGAGACAAAGAGGTTAGGATATATGCCATACAGTAATCCCCTTTGCAAAGTGTAGACCTATTTATAAACTGAAGGATCTCCTGGCCTCTTGCTCTGCTAATGTAGGACAGTATCAGGGAATTAAGCAGGAGGGGGGAGATTATCACCGTGCCACCACAGCTGTAGCTGCAAAATCTACAGTAAGTCACCCCCCCGCTTCACCCCCCTCACATCCTCCCCCTCCATCGTCCCACCACCCATCCACCCTCTTACCCGAGGGCAGACGGGAACAGCTTTCCAACCAGGGTGCTGTCTGCTGCTGCGCTACTTGATGACACAGGCCTACAACAAGCCCAGTCGAAGCCAAACTGGCAGAGAGTATTGGCACTCGGTCCTATTCAACCTGACACAAATTTAACAACCTCAGCTGGACGCACTGGTCTCCAAAATGTGTTTTGTGATGGTTTAACTCGCATGGAGAGCATGATGGTTAATGTGATTCAGTGTTAAATGATCCCGGTAATGAACAACAAAGGAGGCTCAGTTTTGTAGAACGTCTGGTTTAACATCTAATTCCAAGGCGGCCTGTGTCAATTTTGACTTTGGCGGATATTAAAGTTGGCTGCAGAGGACACCGCAAATGACTTAATCGCATAAGATAAAGCGGATAAGATCAAAGTCATTTCAACTAGATGCTGATTTCAGTGGATTTACTCATGAAATCAAATGAAAGAAATGTCAGTAAGCAGGATTGGAAATACCGCTGTCCTCCTGTCAAGACAGGAGCATCTGTAAAGGTAATGACATCATGGAGGATCTGGCAACACCTGGAAACAACACTGCTGGCATGACCCACAGTGTGGGAGTGGATGGGAACTCTAGCAACAACAACACATTTTAGGGATATGATTCATGGTCATACATTTACAGATGTGTGTGAACAAGACCCCCCCCCCATGTGTGATTAAATCATTCTATACTGTTGTTGTTCTTGATGCTGTAGATTTATATTTAGGGCTGCAACTTTAAATTATTGGTTAATTTGCTGACAATTTTCTTGAGTAATCGTTGGTCTATAAAAATATCTGAAAACTGTGAAAAATACAATTCCCCAGAGTCTGACATAATGTTTAACCATTGCTTATTTTGTCCAAACAGCTCAAAACTGCAAATATTTGCATTTCAAAAAGGTCTGAACCACTTTTTATTTAAAAAATGAGAATTATTCAGTCATCAAAATAGCAGAAGATTAATGTTTGTCCATTGAGTACTCGATGAATTGCTTCAGTTTATATTTATAAGTTAGCTGGAACAACAAACGCGTTGCTATGATCTTATCAGCATCTTAAGTGTCCATAAAATGATGTGACATTCTCACTTTGTGACTGTAACCTTTTTTCTTTCTTTTTTTTCTTCTTTTCAAATTGAAATGTCTTACATTGGAACGTTTTTGTTGTTGTCAATAATAACCTCTTTCTCTTCACCTGCCTCTCTCACGCGGACTCACATACACACACACAGACACAGACAAAGACACACATATGAAAGCGCGTGCACACACTAATGGCACTGTGGGACACTATTGACAAGTGACGTCAAGTTGAATGGTCAATACTTGGGCCAAACATCGTTATGATTCAGCAGAAAAATGTCTGTGAACAGTCAAAATGTGAGTTTCATGTACGACAGCAAACTTTCGGTGGCCGGAGAGCTCGAGCTCCTTTAAACGGTAGGCAGTAGTGGCCAGTTTGAGGCATGCGGAAATGGATTCCCAGTACGAGGCTGAATTTGAACCCAGGTAAAGCAAAGAGAGAGAAACACGTAACCAACCATTACCCCACACAAACATACACGCTCGTATGGAAAGCACAATAGAAATGACTGTGCGTAAGAAGAACGAAAAAAAAAACAACACGTCACAGACAAAAGACGCAGCAGTTGGGAAACTGTCGGAAAAAAAGAAGAAGCAAAAATACATTCAGTGAATCTTACCTGTCAAAAACACACGAACAAGCGTTTAAAGATTATTCCAGGACAATGTGTTTTTCTTCGGAGGGGACACTTCTCTATATTTTAGCCCAGTTCAATCCACTCTCTCCGTCGCTGTTGCCTCTGCTGCCGCTGCTGCTGCTGCTGCTGGCCGACAGTCCTATGAACAAAAATGAGTAAAAGAAGCGTCACCTCAGCCCAGACCCCGCCTGCTCACCCCGACCCCACCCTGCCACAGCTCCACACACTGTGCACACTGGGAGAGGAGGTGGAGGGAAGCAAACCGTAGTCACTACAAATAAACAGCAAAACTGAAGTTTGATTCTTTAAACTTCCCTTTAATAACGTTCAATGTACTGTTATAGCCTGTATATTTTAAAGGAGTTACAACAAAACTGTGAGGGACCATGTTAAACAAGCTTTATCTTATGGAAATGTAATTGTTTATTTAATAGTCCTCATCACAGACAAATCTTTATGCAACGTGACACAATTCACATAGCTGCCACATAACAATAAACTAGGCTACATAAATAAAAGACAAGCTTATATAGCTATACTGTTTACCACTGTTTATCAAGCTTGGTAACAGCTATTGTTTGCACTTTTTAATTGTGTCATGGCAGTACCATTCATGCTGTTATACACTATACTATACTGTACCATACTGATACATACCATTGCATATATATCGTACATATTTTATTAGTATTTTTATCTATATGTATTGTAATCATTGTTTATTATAACCATTTCTATTCCTGTACAAAGCTCTGCAACTGTGAAACTTGAATTTCCTCACGGGGATAAATAAAGATCTATCTATTTATTTGTCTGTCTGGCGGTCTGTCTGTCTGTCTGTCTGTCAACACTGTCTACTTCAACACTATAAGAGCAAAGTACAGCTGACTGTTTAGTGAACTAACACTGACAAGAATATGTAGACCCTACAATAGGCTATAACACAATATAAACATTATATCATATTGAATTGTACTGTGTAGTAATAACTTTTGAGTTTAGTGCTAGTGTCTATATTCGTTTTGTTCTCATTTCATAGGAGTCTACAGTTACGCAAACAACCATTTCGTGCACCTGTAGGTATGACGCGCGACCACACCTTGATTACAAGTCGAAACCAGACGAGCAAAATGAGTCACTGCAGACGAGTACTGATACGCTGTCGGAGGTGCTACTCACTCAGCGATACAGTTACAGTGTAACCAGGTTTTTGTCTGTTCGTGTCACAAGTTTGTGGTTTCTTTTTCTGTAAATAGATTTCTGTGGAACTTTAGGTCGGGGTCGGTGGAAAAGGAGGAAGTGGGAGAAAGGGAGAGAGAGAGGGAGAGAGAGAGAGAGAGAGAGAGAGAGAGAGAGAGAGAGAGAGAGAGAGAGAGAGAGAGAGAGGGGGTGTGTGTGTGTGTGTGTGTGTGTGTGTGTGTGTGTGTGTGTGTGTGTGTGTGTGTGTGTGACATTTTAAGAGACATTTTTCGTTTGACATTTCTTGAGTCATGCTTCAAGCCAGTTTCTTCTGTATCACTTAATTGTGAAAGGAGTAATCTCTCAAATACATTAGTGACTTGGTGAAAGTGAAATTCTAACTCTTTGGTTACACAACAGTCCAAAATCAGTTTACAATTACAGAAGACTTATACAAAATACCAACATTTGAGGTGCTGGAATCAGTTAGGTTTTTTGTTTTTGTTTTGTTTTGTTTTGTTTCATTTTATTTTATTGCATTTTTTTCATTCTTACTCAAAAATAGGTACATAAGTCAATTATCAAAATTGTTGCCATTATCTGTTAAATGACTTATGGATTACAGTTTGAAATTCTCAAAGCTACTTGTTCAACCTCCACATCATCTCATCACTTGTGCACATCATACAACCAGCTGTCATAATCTGTCAAATACATGTTCTATAAGAAGGATGCAGCCGAATGTTGGAAGAACAACCGTATCCTCAGTCATCCAAACGTTTCATAGACAAAACAGGTATGTAATCCAACAATGTGCACTGTACTGCAATACTGTATACTTCCTGCAATGCTTAATAGTACAGTATTCCACTTGCATTTTACAGGAAACAGTAAATATACATTATACAGATACATGCTGTACATTTACTGTTACACAAACATGTAGGCTATATACATACGACTGGGAAACAAGGCTAAGCATTTTGACTGTCTTGACACAAGGATTCTGATGGCACTGACATGTTCATTGACATAAATATACTTATGAGAGATAAACCGAGGATTTTTAAGTTATGAGGCTTTGCAGGTAATCCATTGTGTGGTGCTGCTGGTACGAATTGTTTTGAGGACAATTCAAGAAATGTACCAAAAACCGACTGAGAAACAGTGTAAGAAACACTCTGACAAAATCTGCGCTCCTCCCTGCACACAGAAAAGGAAAGAAAGTAGAAGCTCCATTATAACAGAGTGATTGAAAAATACTGCTTGTGTTTCATTTTAAAAGAAAGCAGAAAGAAAGATATTATTATATATATCTCCTCTTTAGAGACTGCTAGTAAAGTCTGAAGCGGCAACAACGTGTGCATAGAAAGAGGTCTGGCAGCTTGTGTGAAACACTCAGACTGGATGACAGTCTCAGATAGGTCAAGCTATATACTGTGTCTTGCCTCTGGGCAAATTGTCATGGCTCTCTCCATTGTGGCCATTGTGACAGTCATCATCTGTGTGCAACTAGACTAAAAGAGACAGTGGCGGAGGGGGACAAGGCACACTGGTTATATAGGCCATTATATTGGTCAGAGTGAGTGTCCAGACTGACAGCCCTCTTTTCAAAAAATAGCTTTGGGCCCAATTGACAATCTTGGGTTTTTCATGTGTTGCTTGAGGGGTTTGGTGTTTATTAGACTATTTATTGAATTGGACAGTGCCATCATATCTTGGATGTGCGTGTGTACATGTTCCAACTTTTTTACTGTCAAATCTCCCATTTTGTGTTGTATTTTTCCACATGTCTTTGAATTGCTTGGGCTCCCTCAGATATCCCTGGATAGTGGACACTGGGGTTGTAGAGACATGAATGGTGCCATTGTTTTGAACACACAGCAGCCTCTTTATTTTGATTATTACCCAGGAATTAAAGGAGTGGGATTCATGTGGGGCTGTTTGATTTTAGTGCTAATACTCACCTTGTGTTGGTGTGGTGTGGTTGGTCTAATATCCATATAACAGTCTATTTTTAATAAAATGGAAGTTGTACAATGAGGATGAGTCACACGCTGCCGGTGTTACAGTACTAAGTGGTTCTACCCTCTCTCACTCTCTAGCTGTCTGTAGTATAAAACCTCAAAATATAGCCACAAAAGGCAGACATATTGGAACAAATATGTTTTCTGGATATCCTGTGGGCAGGGGTCAAAAAGATGTCTGAGTTGGTGTCTGACCGACTTGGCTCCAGCTCCTGTAACATCTCAACAAACAGACCATGAATCTCACTGTGCAGCCAAATCTGCTTTTCATTTCAAGGGCAGGACACTCCGATATGATGTCCACGCTTTACAATACTCGCCTGTTTTGCTCTTTCTCTCTACCCTCTGCCTTCACACCCCACAGGAAATGGCCCCATTGTCCTTGGGAGAGGAAGTGGCCTGCAGCAGACCACTATCTCAGTGGATCTATGGAGACTGTGATAAATTATTAATCATCACTTACAAATGGAAGACACACAAGCGCTGCAGTGTTGGCTGTCCACTATGGAACAATGGACAGTAGACCTGCAGCTGACCAGGAGATACTCTGGTAATTTGAGTATGAAAACAGTAGCTGTGGTGTTTACTGTAGGTGTCAGAATTAGACAAGTGTAAAAAAAAATCATAATGGACAAGCAAGAACAAAAAGTCTAACAAAGGAGTCTCCAGTCAAAATTCACTTACTCGCCTTGTCTGAAGCTTTTGATCATATCTAACTCGTCATTGGACTGTTAATGTTCAAACATTACATTATTCTGAGCACTGTTACAACTTTTCACCCTTAAAAGTTGAGCTCAACACAGTTCATTCTTGACCTCAACAGCAAACTAAACTTTCTCTCCACTCAAGGTCCACTTACTCACTTGTTTTGGAGCTTCCAACCAGAGCAACCAACATCCAGTCATAAGTATTTAACTACTCCATAAAATGAATCTGCCACCTTGATTGTAAATTATTATCCACAAAACACAAACACAATAGAGCAGGGAACCTTTGAACAATGATCATGATTAAATCTTTCCATTCATTAAGACTTTTGCCACTAGAGGTAGACAAAGACTCATACAGTCAGTTTACACTCAGCAAAACCTGAGGCATCTGATCAGATGTGTGTGTTTGCGTGTGTGTGTGTGTGTGTGTGTGTGTGTGTGCGTGTGTGCGTGTGTGCGTGTGTGCGTGTGTGCGTGCGTGCGTGCGTGCGTGCGTGCGTGCGTGTGTGCGTGTGTGTGTGTGTGTGTGTGTGTGTGTGTGTGTGTGTCATAGGCTACTTTTGGGGAACAAATGGCAGAATAATGACCAGTTAATTCGTGATGGCTTGTCAAATTGTTTGCAAAAGCTGTGTCTCCAATTGGAAAAAAAGATCATTTTTGGATCCATGGTTAAGGTTAGGGTTAGAATAAGATTAGGGGTTAGGGTTAGGGTGAGTCTCCAGGAAATGAATGTAAGTCTATGTAACGTCTCCAAAAATGACATAGGGCAACGTGCATGTGTGTTAGTATGTCTGTTAACATTCTCAGGCGGGTTTGGTGGTTGGCTCTCGCAGTTAAAATAGCTCAGCACTTGCTTCACTCACATGTGGGCGCCCTTACCAATTTGAGACGATCCAGATAAAGTAAAGGAGAGGCAGCTGAAAATAACATCTACTAGAAATGTTAATGACACATGACAATCAGAGAGATGTACATGTTGTAAAGGTCACTGTTGGTAATGGAAAGGAATCTGATTGAGATTTGTGTTTAAATTGTTTAACGTTTTAAGGTCTATGACATGTATTGTATAGGATAGCTAATATTTGCTCAATTATTTTAAAGGCAGACCTCCTACATTTTCTTGTAGCCTGTGGTATTTCGTCAGCATTTTGGGCTGTAGGTTTGTCAACTGTCACTCACCCAGGCTCTTTGTGTCAGATAGGGGAACCAAAAATATCCAGAGTATGATTTCTCTGGCTTAAAATACTTTTCATGTGATCAGTTGCTACTATGCCTGGCTCAGTTTGCACATACCATCTCATATAGACAGTATTTCATACAGTAGAATGTTATGAAGGGCAAAGTACAGAGTTGGGATATCCCTGCAGGTGTGACTCGAAACCTTAATGAATACTACAGCCAGTTATAAATGATCATCATAATAAAAACGAGCAATTTATGATTAATCATAATCAGAAATTGTTTCATTTGTATTTGTATTTTTTATTTTTTATTTTATTTTTTACAAACTTTACTGGTGTGTGATGAAAAAAAGCTTTCCATTTATAAACTACATGTCCCATGATGCATCTCTCGCTCTGGATGACCAAATGGAATACGGAGCAGACCAGCCGTTGTGACAGCTGAGCTACAAATTTTCTGAGGGAAACTTCAGCCTTCAGCGCCCACTACGACCTTGAATACACACAAATGACATGAACATGTAAGTGTACTCTTTTAACCTTTCTTTACTTCTAACTGGCATTACACGGACCGTCCTACTGACTGTAAACTTGGTCGCATCACCGTTTGTTTCTCAAACTGTCCAAACTTAGTGAGGGGAAATTTCCGTAACGCTACAGGGTGGGATCCCTCCGTGGGTGGAAGCGTTGTTGATAACACGATTCAAATTATCCTGTTTTTTTACGTCCTCTGAACACATTTGACGGTCTAGTTAACGGTCTGCTTAGTGACATTTCTTGTTAACTTATTAAAGCTGTTTAACTGAACTGTTTATAATTGGAGCTAGCTAAGTTAACGTTAACATAAAGTTATATCCTCTTGTTTGAGCTGGCTATGCATGTTTTGGTAATCATGTCATCTATCATAATGATAAGAGATGATCTTACAGTCAAAGTAAGGATCAATATTCAACTGTCAGGCATCGGCAGTGTTGGTTTTAATAATACTCTGTCACTTTACAGCAGGTAAATTAAACTCATGGTCCTTTGGAACCATTAGTCTCTTACAGTATCGCCTTTCATTTTTAACCCCTCCTCTGTCAAAACTCTTGTGACTCTTGTAATGCAGGTTAGAAAAAGACATCCTCTTCTTGTTTATTCTTCAGGTGACAAACTTGAAGTAACAATAGCTTCTGTATGCTGTTGTTTAGCAGAGGATTCAGACAGCAGAGGCTCACAGAAGGTGCATCCTCTGTACACACACACACACACACACACACACACACACACACACACACACACACACACACACACACACACACACACACACAGTGGTGGGGGATGAATGCCACCTTTGTGTGTAAACCATATTATTCACTGTGTGTGCAACCCACTGATTGAGATTTAAAGAGGGGAAATGACCTCACAAAGGCAGTATGGAAAACACACTGCGGACCAGACTAAAATTAGGTATGGTATTATAAGAAACGAGCAGCACATGATCACCTTCTAAAACTGCTTTGAAATGCACTGATATGTATGTGTTTATTATTAAAAGATTTAAGTATTGAACAGTGTAACGTACTGTGTCTGTAGCACAGTTTTGAATACTATTAAGTATTGTCAGTTGGCTTTGAATGTTTGCTCAGATTCAAGCTGTTTGTTGATTTAACAGTTTCTTATTTAAAACTCTTATTTTGCAAATCGTAGACTGTGTTTTTTTTAAGGAAACATATTGTGTATCTGCTTGCTTGTAGCCTGCATTAATTATTTGAGAAGTTGAGCTTTTTAAAAAAAATGGAAAAACATGTTTATGTCTCCTGAAGTAAGGTACCCAAACTATAATTTTGGTACAGGCACAGAAATGCAGGTGTCAAAATCAACACCACCGACACCCAACACTAGTTATTAAGAGCAAACTCTGACATTTCATAGACACCTTTAATTGTTAGAGGATGCAGAAAGTGTGCTTGAGTTGAAAAGAAATAGTTGAAAACATGATTTTCCTAGTGAGTGAGTGAGTAAGTTTTTGTTTCCTCCTGATCGCCAAAAAACAAGAAAAGGATGGTATTGTCTGGTAGCAAAACATGGGACAAATACATTTATTTTTATTAGATACAGAGAGTTTTTAAGACCCTCTGATACAGAGTCATAATTTCTTGTTAGTTTTTAGTCCACATTTACTGTTCAGGATTATTATCTTCCCGTCAGTCCTTGCAACCATTGGAACGAAGCCCAAAACCGTCTGATCATATAACTGGTTTTATTAGATCTTTTATTATGTTGATAAATATTGATCTGATTAGCAGTAGTATTACCTGGCAGCAACGCCTTCTTACCAACATATTATTCTACAGTATGTATTGTGTGTAATTCCAACTATTCGCTCTCAGTACTGCAGATGTTTGTGTTTAACCACAGTGAACAGCAGGTTTTTTACAAACTTTAATAGCTGACTCCTTTAAGGACTCCTAGATCTGACATTATGAACCAGTTTTCTGTTATTTTCAATCACCAAAGTGTTTGTAGAGAGTAGAAGTGGCTCCTCATGTGTGCCTTTTGCTTTTTGGACAATGTCTTGTGTGAAGTAATTGAATGTTTGAAGTATTTCCTATGATATCATGACTATATCAGGTTACATGACGTTAGATAACAGAGGAGGTGGCTGTCTTGCTGCTATTTTAGAGCAAGTTGAAGAATCATAAGAAACTACAATGTCCTTTTTTGGTAAACACGCATCACCAATTACCACAACAGCAGCCCCTTTTAAGTAAGAAAGAAAACTTTGTCCCCAGTATTGAGTTAAGCCAGATTTAACAAACAGTGCTGGCTTCTGTTACACCGTACACACTGCTGATGTTGTCTGTAAGTAAACGTCTGTGTTTTCATGCAACGGGACACATTCTAAACTTGCCCTCAAGATGGATACTGTAAATCGCCTCCAAGTGTAAACATGTATGATAAATTCAGGTCAAAGTGATGAATCTTAACATTATAGTTAAACAAAAGAAACATTCACAAGTACATGAAGAGAATACGATGTTACAAGATTGAGTTGTCACATGTGGAGAGGCCTTTTGAAACAACGTAGTGCACGTTTGTTCAGTTTGATACAACTAGTAATTAATCACTGATTACTGTCTGTAAATCAGTGACCAGTAGTGCCGGGAAACAGTCTTGGCATTGTTGCTGTGATAAAGTCTGAACTATAGGTGTAAATCTAATTTGACTACTACAGTGGGGACCAGGTCCTGGAGGTTTGCATCTTTTGACTCATGCAAATCACAGAGCTCATAAGGAAGAGTGAAATCCTGACCTGAGAGTCTCTGTGTGTCAGCAGCTTGATAAACCAGCACGCCTTTGCTCTGTCACGTCCCTCCTCCTCTTCCTCTCTCATTCCCCCCTCAGCCCCACCTCCACCCCTCCTCACTGTTGCTCTCTTTCTCCTCTGACAGGACACACTCTGTACAGGACAGAAGCCGGCCGGTAAAGCAGCGCTAGCAACAGAGAGCATTTAATTCGATGAAGAAGAGAGCGAGAGAGAGAGAGAGAGAGAGAGAGAGAGAGAGAGAGACTTTACCTACACAGAACATCCTTTGCTCAGATAACTGCTGCAGCAGCACAGTAAGTCCATTTCACTTAGTGCTTTTTTAACATACTACAGCTGGTGGGTCTGACCATTGTTATTAGCATTTTAGCATGCTGTCTCTCTGCTGTGCTGCTGTGGTGGCTGCTGCACTCAGTCTGTGTTGATAAGCACAGTTTGCTTCTCTCCTCGCCTCATGACAACATGATAAAATGAATAAAACTAATTAAAAAGTAATTTATGCGTGAGACTATTTAAACCTGTTCATTTGTCTCAGTTGAATCAGTTAAAATAGATTCTAGGCTTGTCTGTTTGTACTTCTCAACCAACCCTACTGATTTAATCCCAAAGTCAATTTCATTTCTGTCCTGATAAGGTGTATTTGTCTCTGAACTGACAGATGTGACAGTGCAAGGAAGACTTCCCCTTGTACCTTGTGTTTGTCGCCGTTGTGGCAAAATGCTTTGAGAGCATTTGAACAGCTGAGCGATCAGAGAAAAGTGATCATTACGCTCTGACGTTCATAGTAGAACATGTTGACCTCACGCTGTAATTATTAACAGAGTGAATTTGTAACTTTAAAAATCAGTTTGACCTCTTCTGCTTGTTTAATTTGATTTATCAGAGATATTATAAATTAGATGAGTAATAAAGATTCCTGTGTCGCTCCTGAAATGATTCATCAAGTTGAGATTGGCCCTGAAATGTTTGCAGAAGTTCAGATCTCAGAGTGACTTGATGCTGCACACTAAACTGTAATACAGCTGAGCAACAGTTTAACTTCAGACACTGTGGTTAATGTTATGTGTGGTTTGGCATCTGCTATTTTTTCCCAGATTACACATTCAGAGGTTGTTCTTCAAAAAAGTGGCAACGCATCAACTATAGCTCCTTTAACACAGGTTTTTGAGCTGATGGAACTTTTTAGGACATTACAGATAAATAAGTTTAAGACAATTTGTAATTTAAGATTAAAAAAAGGCTGTAACCACCTATTAAATAATCCATTTTGCTACCTTAGCAACATAATGTCACCCTTTAAAGCCTTAAAATCTGCTTGTCTTCTGACCTAAGGACATAAGGGAGAGTTTACATACTGTATTAATTATTTCCACTTTACCTCTTTGTGTTTTAAAGCTTACAGCAGTCAGTAACTCAGCTTTGGACTCTCTTTTGTACACTAGCCTAATCTTTAACGCTGATTCACACAAATTGTTATTCTTGCCCAAATCTTAAATACCTCCAAGCTGATTAAGTTGGACTATGGGTCAGATGTTTAGAGCCAAAGTTTTGCTCCTGGAGCAGATTCAAAGGACCTCTTATTGAGTGAACAGAGCAGATTGGCCTTTAGAGAAGGAGAGATCGGTATTTGGGGTTTTTTTTGTGGCTACTTTCTGCTGTCCAGATATAGCGCTCCCAGTTGTCAGGGTGACATTCTTCTTCACGTTAAGGTCTGCTGTACACTGGCCTGTTGTGTCCCAGGCTCCTTCACTTTCATCTCCGTGTCTAATAAATTAGCTTTCTACCTTTCTCTTTACTTTGCTTTTCTCCTACTTCTTTCCTAGTGTTGAAACTTTTAATCAAATAGTTATGATAATTGATTGATTGCAATTATGGAACAAAAACACCAAATAGTTGCCGCTATCAACTTTTCAAATGTAAAAACGTTGATGATTTTATTCCAAATTATTTTAACATAATATATTCAATATAAATGGAATAACTTGAATGTTGGTTGAGGGTGTTTTTTCTAAACTAAAGGATGAATTACAAAAATGATGGACATATTAGCTCGTGAAAATAATCGTTGGTGAATTTACAGAACTGCTCTTGCCTCTTTTCTTCATCAAAACCGCAACATATTTATCAGTCCTTTTTTCCCAAGCTCTCTTTCATTGTGGCAAACTTCAATATTTGTTTTGTTATCTGGCATCATATCCTGTCCGTTGTTAAGATGTAGGCTTCGTGTTTGCACTGTGCTGACCTGTGCCTGATACATGAAAATTAAAAGTCATCAGCAGCGTGACAGATATCAGTAAAGATGCCATTTTACAGCTCATCTCCGCTGTATTAAAGTGAGCCATGGCAATGTGGAGACGATACAAGGCTGTTCTATCTGCGTCTACGAGTTCAAAATCCTCACTTCCTTTTCAGGCTGCAGGTTCTTCTCTGTGAAGTCGCTCTCCTTTTTATGATATCGCAAAATGACTAATGCACTCTATCTTTCTATGGTAACTTGCCAGAGTAAGTATGGGATGGTTAACTAAAGTGTTGTAATTGACCTCAATGAAGGAATCTCGTGCTTCAGGACAACTAGCAATCACAATAAACATGATGTCATTCAGCATATTTAGGATAACGAGTGTCTATCTGACGCCGCAGGGGCTGTTTGTCTGGGGCTTTGTGAAGCAGCGTAATGAAAACATGGAAAATGAATTTGTGGCTTGGGTTAAATCTTTGTGGACTGAATGAGAGAAAGCTGTATTGATCGGAGTTTGATGATTTGTTGCACAGTGCACATTATTTGTCTCTTTGTGGTTATGGTATCATATCCTCGCTTCAGTTGGCCACTCGGTATGTAATTTGTGCTTTGATGATAAGTGCTGTGTCTAATTTAATTATATGCTGTATTTTTTAGTATTTTAATCCCACTGATAATGGGTTCTTACATTATGTCAAACCTTGGATTAAAAGAAAGTGAAGAATCCGTGTGATTGTTTCAGGAATTGGAACACGAGCAGTGGAGTTTGACTTTGGTTGGCAGCACGGATAGATCTGTACAGGTGGTTGTGTTGGCTCTGAGGTGCAGAGGCTGTCACATGTGTTGTGTGTAGTGTTTTTGTGTAGTTTGTGGTATTCTTGATGCAGCTCATTTGAATATACAGTAAAATTGACTGTTGGCTCATGTTTATCCTTTTAGCTGATGAGGCTTAAATATTTAGCCCAGCCTGATGTTTGTGCCTTGGCATTTTGCACAGAAGAGGCAGCTGATGATACATTCAAAGGAAGAGTTTAAGCTTTTAAATAACTTTGTAATATTGCACAGTGTTGTTAGGTGGATACCAACATTATCACGACATGAGCTATCTATCAAAAGTAGTTTATGCTGAACGGTGCAGCACGGCAGAATATTTTAAAGGCCCTAATGTAATTCCAAGCGCCTCTTAGCCAAATGTATGAAACTCTTTAATGACATTTAATCATTAAATAGCTGCTATCATGCAGACCCTGCATGCATTACTCTCCAGTGTCCTGTGCGCCAAAGTAGTGCAGCACAGATGGAGCAAGGTGAGTTTGTTTGTGCTCCAAGGACTTTAAAGCACAGCCTTTGTTACTGGCATTATAAATCCATTAGATCTACTTAAAGAAACAAACACACTCAGAGTTGGACACATTTTCCATTCAATATTCTGAACTTTCCTGTTTTAACTGTGGGAAAACGGATGCACACCGTTCCCTTTAAGATTTAAAAACAAACATTCACTGCCTGCTCTTGTACTTTGAGTCTCGTTCTGTGTAACTCACAGACATTGCTTGTATAAATTATCAGCTACCTGGCACATTATCAAACTGCCTGTATTGAGCTAATTATTCAGGTATACTGTATGAACACTGCCCAGTTTACCTTGATGGTGCAGTGTTGAGGAGGATACACAAGTTTAAAGGAAGCGAAACATCAGAAAAAAGAGAAACGGTGAAAAGAATAACGTTAACTTATATTTTATTAGTAGATATGAATTTGTTAACATGTTATCTAAGAAATGACATTTTTGAAGGTTTGAAACTGCTGTGTGCTGTTTCTTGTTGGGGAATATTTTCAAGGTTGAACAGTTACCATTTTTGTACAGGGAAACAAACTATCAGTTGCTGAACTTTAAACACATAATGTCAATAATTTATCAGCTTATTTTCAGGTTATCAGTAGAAGTGCTTTGGGGGGGTTGGTGGCTTTCTTAAGAAATGGTTTCAGCTATTTGACCAAAGCTAACCTTGTCATCTTATTAATTTAATGATTATATATTTAAGTTGAGAAACATTGCTACAGTGTCCATATTACACTTGAATATTTGCTGCATGAAATATTAGTTCAGAGGTGTGGATCCTCTTGAGCGGTCACAGAAGAGATTAACAAACCCTCCCTTTGCATTTTTGGCTTGTTTTCAGAATGTGAATAATTCAACCTGCTGCTGACAGAGCGAAAAGAAAGTCTTAACAATTAGTGTCTTTTTCTTCTCGTCTCTAACACCCCCCCTCAGTGCATGCGCCCTCTCCCCCTCCCCCCTTCTTCCTCCCAGCTCTCTTTCACTCCTGTGTGCCTCTGCTCACGTACACACCCTCCTGGAAGGCCTTTGTTTGTACAGAGTACCAACGTAGAGCTTTTCAAACACCCTTCACCTCCTCTGAGTTCAGCTCGGGTCCAGACTTCAAGGTCAAAAGCGGGACGTGATTTCAAGCCATTTGCATGAGGCACTGGCGTTTTTAAGGGTCATGTGATTCTTTAAAAAATCAGATTAATGTCTAATTAATTCTGGTTCCCTCGTAGCTCTGTTGGCCAGTTTTTCTGGGCACAGAAGTTGGCGCTTTAATCTCTGCAGCTCCATTATGTTGTGTGCGAACTCAGCTCCAGCTGATTTCTCTGGCACCCTGTCTAAGCACAGTAAAACAGACTAAAATACAAAAGAGGGGGGGTTAGAGGGCTAATAACCATGTCCTCAGTGTCACCCCTAAGTGGCTGACAGGGTCTCGCTTGACTGCATGGTTAACAAACCAACAGTGTGCCACACCAGCGGCTAAATTGGAACTGACAGGCTGTTAATGTGAAAAGCTTGGACATGTCTCTTATTTTCTCTCTCTATGAGTGCGTAGCTTTTGTATTGTGTGCACGCACCATTAAAATATTTTTAACACTCACAGCGTCATTGCTCAATTAGTATTATTGTGTTGTGGGTGAGTTTAAATGAGAATCTCTCCTCGCACCACAAGTGGGTTTAGTGACAAAAAGTGGCGCTTCTAGTATGATGGGGTGGGTGACTATAAAAGCTCAAGTGTTTGCATGTGCTGACATCTCTGAGAGAGAGAGAGGATTGATGGGGAAATGTTGGCCACAGACCAGAGCACTCAGCTGATTGGATGGAACGTTGCAAAGGAGACCCAACAAGGGTAAAAGGGAATAAAGGGTTATTAGGGTTGTGCTGGTGTTAGTGGTTCTGCAGCCTGGGAGGGTTGGGGGTTATTTCATATGTAAGGTGGGTGTGTTATCATTTGTGCACAGCTGCAGTGTTTAGCTGTGTGTGTCATGTGCGTCCGTGCCAGTGCATGTGCCATACTTAACGCAGCAGTATAGTAGCTGTTGCTTTAATGGAGCCTAACCCTTTGCCCTCTGGCCAGCATGTTTTATTGACTGCAATAACCGAGGTGAGGTATCAAGTGTCCTTTTGTTAACAGCCTGAGTGAAGCGTCTTCAGTCTATGAGGAAAAAGCATCATTCGAACAATATCACACAACTTTTTACACTGTATGAGGATATTTTACATGTTAAAAAAACTATTATTTGTAATCTTTTTCATGAAGATTTGACACTGTAATTTCACATCCATACACAACATTATATGTACTTGTATACTTGTAGTGGATGGTCCCAAGTCAGCAAATAGACACTGGTGGATGTCTCAATATCAATACACTGCATCTAAGGGAGCTACAGTAACAAATTCAACTTTTATAAGCCAGCAGATAGAACATAAACTTGAATGAAATCTCTATGATGTAGTCCATCATTATCTTTAAGACAAATCATACAAAATACTGTATTTACAAGTGCAAAGAATATCAGACAACATATGATTCATTTTTGTCTGTTTGTATAAGTCTGTATTGGGTCATGTGGGAATCAATGATATAAATGATGAAAGAGTGTATTCTGTGTTTGTCGTTATATCAGAGTTCACTGAATCAGTCACAGATCAGTGACTTTGCAAATATTGACTGACATATTGCTTTATACAGCACTGTCGGACGCATTTGGATTAAGCCACACTGCTGTTGGCTAAAGCTATTGGTGTTAACAGCTCTGTATTTAATTCATAAAGCATGTTTCACCTCTCGCTGCAGAGTGTTTATAGTGGTGTTACAGTCACGCTGAGGAACCTGATCCGTGTGTTGCTTCAGGCTGTGGTAATTTTATCTTTGTGACCCCGATACACAGACAAGAGGCCAGGCCCCGCTTTGTTTTATAATGAAAGCTTCTTTGATCATAGAACAGGTTTGATGCCGGGAGAGTTCACATCTGTTGAAAAATTAATGAATCTCAACCTGTTACATGATTAGATGTACAAACTGTAGCCTTGGTAACAAGTTCAGTGTTGTTAAGTACCTTTTCATTTGTACCACATATTGGGTTTTAAGTTTCCCTTAAGTTCTTGATTGTGAGAATTTTTTTGCTAAATATATAAAGTGTATGCAGTGTGTAATGCAGAATGTGATCTGGGTTGTTTTGTGTAATTATGATGACAGAGATACTGCACAAACAATTCAAACAATATCTGAAAAATTACAGCGTGAACCACATTAACAACCACAAAACAAAAACTTCCATTATATAAGCGTTGTGTCAGTTTTTCATAAGATATGTGTATTTCTCAAACTCTGGAAGACTGAAGACAACGTTTAGTCTTAGCTTACAGTACTTCATATGACAAAAGTGAAACTGATAACTAATCTAATTTCTCTTCTCTCTTTTCTTTCCTCTTTTGTTCTTTTCTCTTATTAGTCTGTACCCTCTCGGCCAATCACATCCTGATGCCCTGGAAGCCTGTGTTCTCTCCCTGAGCCGCCAGGGGGCGTCAGTCCCACAGCGGGACACCCAGCACTGAGCCTGCCTTCACCCTGAACCCTCCGGCTCCAGTCAAGCTGTCCCATCCTGCTTCCCCTCCCTCCTCTTCTTCTCCTCCTGCTCCTCTTTCTCCCCCCTCCTGGCCCACACAGGCCCACCTGGACTCCCAGTCAGCCTTCTCCCTCCATGAGGGGCAGGGGGAGGCGCCGGGGGCCCTGGATGTGGACCCCCAGTTTCTTCAGTTTGCTTCAGCTGGGAACCTCAGGGACCCGGTACAACCATCTTATCATGATGTGTCTACTCTAACAGGTAAATGACACTTGAAATCATCTTATTCTTTATACAATTAGTGTTTTTAAAAAAAGAAAACTTCACCCACTCATCAATCTTCAAATTACTTACATGTTAATAGTACTAACCACCAACGGTTAATTAAGTTATATTTTGGATATGGAGGTGTAGGTTGTAAATTTGTCAATAGGGGGCGATGTGTTATTAAAGTTAAATGTCCCTGCTTTCTCTTGCTTTTTCCTTTCTCATACATGAACTCAAACACATATATCTTAATACACACACACACACACACACACACACACACACACACACACACACACACACACACACACACACACACACACACACACACACACACACGCACACACACACGCACACACACACACACACACTTTTCCTTCCTCAGACCTTTGTTCAGATCTGCCAGAGTTGGAGATAGTGAGCCTCCTGTCAGAGGGTCAGCCCAACTACACTCTTCGAGCAGACAGTGTGTTTGGGTACGACAATGACGACTGGCTGCACACCCCTATGCTGCCACCAGAAGTTGTTCTGGGACTCACACATGAGCAGATTGAGGAAACGTTCAAGTACTTCTGTGAGTAGTGTTATTTTGACTTAACATACAGCATAAGGTGCACTCGTGAATCAGCAAATTCTAAGGCATTCCCTGATTTTATTTGCAGAAAACGTCACTCTATTTTCTTTTTTAACATGAAATGTTAATGGAATGGCTGATTCAGTTTTCTTGGGACCACCAATAAATGGTTTGACCTCATGTCAAAGCAAGTGTGCAGACATTTGCTCACTGTTCTTTTTTACTCCATGTTTTTATGACCTAAATGCCTTTTAGGAGAGACTGAACATGTCTGATAATGTGTTTCAGCACATTAACACACAATGATGCCATCATCCCATATATAAACAATTATCATGTCACCCATCTATATTTCGATCAGCTTTTTAGCCATTAACATCAACATTAACAGCCATTAACAACTCATTTTTATTGCACAACACCTTTTATGAACCAGCTCTTTAGTAGCATAACTTTTTATGTGTTTGCTCAGTCAATAAGACAGTATCTTTCTTGTTTGTGTGTTCACGATGACCCACATGCGTGGAGACTAATCTGCCCCCCCCTCCTTTCTTCCACACTCTCTGCCACATTTGTGAGTCACAGATGTCAAATGTTGCCAAGCCAATTAACCTGCCGTTACTTGGCTTCCTAAGCAGTTTCCGCTGCAGCTCTGCAAATGATATTTCCCAGCGACGCTCTTGACATCACGATGACATTGTTGGCATGTCAGTCACTGCAGCAACCCGGAGAGGGTGTATAATTAGATGTGTGCGTTGTCTAGACTTGTGAGGTGATGCGAGGCTGTGCATTCACACCTGAGCTATCCTTTGTACTGTGTCACTGTGCATGAGCGACCATTTTTCATCATTTTTAGTCACAGAGGGTTGACCAGTGAGTCTTAAGGGTTCTGCTATGTCTTTATATGAACTAGTGCACATTAAAGAAGCAGTTTGACATCCATGATGCGAAAACAGAAAATCAGTGTTTCATTAAGTAACATTATGTCATGTGTATCTGCCATATTTACTTTGTAGTGATCTAAAAAAGGGAATGACACTTGAAAACAGGTAGTATTGTGTAATAGTAGTAAAGTATTAAACAGTGAAACAGACGTTTATAATAAGGACCATATCAAATGAAGCTACTTCTAACAGTTTCTCGTGAAAGATCAGCCAATTTGAATTTTATTTCAAGATATCCTTATTCCTGAGGACTTTAGTTTATAGGATTTCATTAGATCGTATGGCTGTGCCTTCATAATGCTGATTGGCTGTTCCCAGCTGAGGCCAAGTCACATGTTCTCATCAGCAGCGAGACAAACTAACCTGGTCCGTGCAGATTGTGCCAGGCTGCAGTGTTTGACTCGTTGGCAGGTGACACACAGTATGGCGTTGTTTGTTTTTAGAGTTCTTTACTCAAGCTCAGTGCTTCCTTTTCTGTTCCATCTGTTAGTGTTTCCATGAACGTCTTGAAACACACTTGCTTGTACATGTCCTGTTATTTATGTCATTTTTAAATTTTTTTACCCCCGAGTTCTTTGTCCTCCTGGGTATGATTGCGGTTTATTGTTGGTATCATGCCAAATCTGTGGCACACCAAACACACCAAACAATTGACTGTTGAAGCTGCCACAATTAGATCAGCTGACTGTGTTTAATGTGGACTGGTTGCTCCTAGCTCCTCACTCCTAGTGTGTTTTTCAGCTTATTGTTTGAGTTTCCCCTCACAGAAAAAAAACGCCTGAAAATGTGTGGCATTATCTCAATATGTAAATAGTTATGTCATCTCGCTGCTCTGTATGATGGCCACGCTACACTACCTGTCAGAGCATTGAAATTCATATTCATATATTTTTTCAGTAGTGGCTGACAGGCTGAGAACCAAAAACAGCTGAAAGGAGCATGAATGCACACAACTACAAATGAATCCTAATGTTGCTTTGTGTCTGCTGGATGTGTACAGTTTGCTGACACATATTATTTGGTTTCTCTTTATATAAATGATTTGTAAAAAGCAAGAAGTTATCATCTCAGATAGCATGTGAATATAGTTTAAAAACTTGATATGATTGTAGTTATGAAGTAAAGTAGTCACATTTCACCGACTAGCTCTACCTGTGTTTCTTGGAAGCAAATTGTTAAGTCACACCTAAAATAATATTGACTTCTTAAACCACTGCTCCTTAACCCATTGTACACTGGAAATACCCACAATGTGAATGAGCTCTGATGTGCAGTGCGGGGACGAATCTCGCTTCTCTGGTTAAACAGTAAACATCCAATCTTCAATGAATAATTTAATGTGTTGGATCAGAAATACGAGCGGTACGTGATTGCTGTATAGGGCTGTGTCTATGTTGACACTGTGGACCAAAACAATGTCATAATCGACCTGTCAGGGTGTTCACTCTGGCAAATATTGACCAGTGATGCCAGATTACAGAGTTAGATTTACAGATTAGTAATTTAGTAAGTAGATTTGATCATGCCTTTGCTCAAACTGTGTTTAATTGCCTGCATTTAAATATATATGAGTTATTTATGAAGAAAACAAATCATCAGTTTGCTTGTTTTTGTAGACAAAGCACTTGAAACATTACTTCCCTGCAACCTCTATTTACGTTGCTTCATTTTGAGTCATGCTTCTGTAGTACGGACCTCTTCACTTCTAGTGTTTGAACATTTCTCTAGAAGGTGAAGTGGTTTCTTCTAAAGCCATACGTGCTTTATTTGCTACTTTCAAATGATTTATTCTGCAAGGACAAACAAACGCTTTCAGAGACGAAGAGCAGGAGGAAATAGGACAGTGCAGATGGCGAAAGTTGTGTCTCCGCTGTCTCTTGCGTGCAGTATTTGATCTGGAAGAGTTCCTTTTTGTGACTGAAAAATTCATGAGCAGGTTAATATTTGATTGTAAGAAACTGCCGCGTCTGGGTCGCATCTGCAAGTGCGTATGGGACGGACTGAGAAAAGACGGTGAGCTCTTAAAATAAGGAGCATGACAGCACAATAGAGTCTTCTGGAAAAATTCACTGGAAACTTCTTTATCTTGATATTGTAATAAAAACAAACCTCCTGGAAACCACCTTTTCCTCCTACTTTAGGGGAAAAGAATAATATTTTCTGAGTGAGTGTTCACAGAAAGCAACCCTCTGATCACTTTTTTGGCTTGCAGCAATTGTGCAGAAATTTGCCTCAATAGAACAGCTATTTTGATTAGTTATTCATATAAATATTGACTTAATCTTTAAGTATTACATAAAAGGAATTATTCATATATAGCGAGAAATATATTTAAATGGAAGGAAAAATAAAGAAACCTTTTCGGGGCAAAAAACTGAAAAAATTAGTATTCCTTTTGTGGTTTTGCTCAACCACCCTGAACAAAACACACATAATCTCAGCATGTGTTCACTCTTTTTCCTCCATCAGACCCCTGTGAAGGGGGTGTGGCTTTGTCTGCACCAGTATTACACAGAGCCCTCTCTCCATCACTCTGGTGTTACGTATGTGTGGAGAATAAGAGCAGCCATTGGCATGGGCGGAACCTACCATGTCCCTCATTTCACAGGGGTGTGTGGGCTTAATGCTGCTTCCCTTGAATCTGCATCAGCTTTTACATCTTTATTGTTTTTCTCAGTTAAAGTTATATTGTAGTTAATCTTTGTATGCTTGTGCAAGGTGCGATCAATATCAGCTGTACTAGTTATTGATTTAGCTTTTGCTTCCTCCTCCACCCCTCCTCCTCTTCCTCCCCTCTTCTCTTACCCGGTAGTCCAACGTGGCCAGGTGAACGGTGGCAGGCATGACGAAAGCTGGCCCTTACAGTCAGAGGGATTATATATTAACACCAAGCAGCTCAGATTCTCTTGCACACACAAACACAAGTGTATACACCCACTCACGTAAGGTAGTGGACACTGTTTTTTCCCGACACACGAACCAGCGGAATGATGCTAGGGGCCCAGCTGGTGTGTCGCAGCACAACAAACAAGCAGTAGAATCAGGAGAGTAAGAAGAAAAAGAAGGGATTTAAACCATGGACGGAGAGATGGAGGGCAGTTTTTCACCGGTCATGGAGGTTTGGAGCTGTTCGGCATCTGAGGAGGAGGAAGAAGACAGGAGCACTTCCAGTCTTGTGGATGAAGTGGTGGAGGAGAAGACATTCCTCAACAGCAATAACAATAATAATAACAACAACAACAGTGACAGCCTTTGCAGGGAGGTAACACAAGGTGAGATAAGTGCGTGTGATGAAGTAGAAGATAAGAAAAAGGAAGATGACATGATCAGTGATCAGTGATCTGCAGAGTCGGTGCTTAGAGGAGAGAGTGGAGAAATATAATATCAAGAGTTTAAAGTGTAATAATACTTTTTGACCTGCCAATCTAATTTTTGATGGCTTGTCTACTTTGTTGTACGTGGCATTGTTGAGGTCTCTGTTATCTAAGTGCTTTAATACTTAATAGTGAACAGCGTGTACTGCAGAGTGCAGGGGGCAGTGATGTCATAGAAGGTAGATCATGCAAATAATAATCCAGTCCATTCAACAAAATGCTTGTTTTTGTGGTTGCAGTTATAAGACTGCTGGAGTTTATCATGAGGGTGCCTGAAGACCTGTGCAGTTTTGTAAATATACCCAAACTGAGTGTTTACTCTTAGTGTGGTGAAGGTCACTGAGCCTGTGTGTGTATGTGTGTGTGTGTGCACGTATACACACACACTGCAGAAGCACAATCCATCTGTGTGTACATATATAAGCAGTTATTGTCAGTATTGTGATCATAGGTTGTGTTTTGTGCTGCTTTTTTATGGCAGTTTTAATGGAGGTCAATGCAATAAAATGTCAGAAGAGTATCTTAATGCAACCTTATTTTTCCAATGATAAGCTTGTTAACAGAGAATTGTAAAGTTTAAATAAGAATGAAGACATGAGCTGAATGCTTTTCTAAAAATAATTTCTTCGGTTAAATGTTCTCCAACATTTAGAGATTTCAGAGCTGTGGTTCAGTGGAACAAAACCTGCAGGTACATTAACTGTGCTGCTAACCCAGTTTCTATCCAGTATTGTTAGCTGTCTTTAATTGTACTGTAACGCCTCTAGCAGTGATACAATATCAGTATATTTCAATCAATACTTAACGATCTAGTGACATGTGATCTTAATGAAGGGCATCTTTGTGCATCTGAGATTATAAAGGTCTTTGCACTGATCTCCTGATTTAACAAAGCAGTTGATGTGAGCAGGAAGTCTCCTTTATTCCCTCTCTGTGTGGAGCGTTCTTTGTGTAAATGGGCATGTGGCTGGCAGCCGCACCATAACTGCGACACAGGCGCCCCTCCAGAAAGACGGGACATTGTGAACAAATTTGTGAACAAATGTCTGTTATGCAAGAGGATAAATGCACTGGATACAATTTTCAGCGCATGTGTATGTCAGCTGTTTTTTGTTTTCTGTTGGATTCATTGTTAATCTATATTGTGTATGAATGTTTTTACCGATAATTGATGGATCTGGTACTGATAATGTTATTAGAAATCCTTACAATTCTTTAGAGTGCGATTAACGTGAACTACTCTCAAAAAATATCCCAGCAGATTTAAGAAGCTCTATGACACACTTTAATTCAAACTACATTTTGGATTCACAAGAGGGGTCCATAGAAATATTTTTAGCTCTTGTCAATCTTGTCAAGTCTGCACCTTTACAACAGTAGAGATGAACAGGGGATCAAAGTGAATCTTAATCTCAGAGCTCATCCCTGCCTGTCTGATCCCCCACACCATGACACACGTCATAAGTATACCTATGTCTGCAAGGGTCATACATAGAAACAGTATTAGCTTAACAGTTTATGATGGCTGCCTGGATTTAGCTCCACCCAAAACCTAAAACCTGAAGCTGGCATAGTGACATCTCTTGCCTTGATCTGTGGCAGTCAGGTCAAGAGGAAATAGATCAGGTATTTTGGCAGATGAGACTTTGCAGATGCACTGTTTAGATGCATGCTGACAGAAGAATTCAATGAACAACAATTCACAATATTTGAGAAACAGTACATGATGTCTAATTGACTAAGAATTACAAGAGCTTCCTCGTAATAAATGATACGTTTCATATATTTTATTTTTATATTCCGGCAGCAGAATGATATGAGACACAGAAACTGAAAAAAACAAAGTAGATACAGGATAATTGAGTTTTCACTTGCTGCACCGATTGAATGAAAATTGATTTGGCTTTTTATTACATTTGTGTGTGTTTGTGCGGGTGGTTTGTCTGTCATAGGCTACTTCATTTTAGACTAATAAAATGACCAAATAATTGGGGGACAGCCTGTCCAATTGGACAAAACCAGTGTTCCCAACTTGGAAAAAGATGATTTTAGATCAGTGATTCAGAGCAAGTTGTGGTTATGGTTATGGTTATGGTTATGGTTATGGTTAAGGTAAGTCTTCAGGAAATGAATGTAAGTCTATGTAACGTCCCCAGAAGTGACCTAAGTAAACTTTTGTGTTTATGTGTGTGTGACTGTGGATCAGTGCTTGGCTCCAGGACGGTATCTACTGCTGACTTTGCTTTTAGCACTTTGGCTGCAATCCACTTAAAGCACAATAAGATTTGAGAGAAATGAAATGTGTGATGATAACAACACAATCAGCCTGGAACTGCTTGAGATTTGAATGTTCGCTGTTTCAGAAAATGATCGTTTGTTGTCCTTCCTGATTGAAAGTCATTTAGTGATTGTACAGAATCAGAGTGGAAGATCTGTTATCAGAAACTGAAATGTCTACACTGTTTGTGATTAGGGCGTTCAAGGTGAATAACGAGTGCGTCTACTATAACCTTGTATAGCTTTTAAGCACTGTAATGAACAAAATGAATCTATTTGATTATCATATTTGGTTCTTATGATGTCAGGAATATGCACAAAATTAAGAAAATTAATTTAAGGTATTTGTGCAGTTATCAGAATGAATAACGTCCACTGTATGCATGACCTATATTCAGGAAACAGAGTTGGCCAGTAACGGTAGATTCATCCGCCTATCAGATGCGTTTGCCCTACTGCAATGTCCTTGATAGAAACCTGCCAACAGACCGTTATACAGCCAACAGTGAGCTCTAAATTTAAATTTCCCAGTGGAGTTTGAAAATGACCAACACATTTTTTCTGTTTTGTCATATTGCTGCCTCAAACTCAAGTTTAAACTGTTCTTGTTTTATTTTCTTTTGTGCACTTTAGCTGCTTAGTCTGCTTTTGTGGTGCTGTAGGTCTGCCCACTCGATTTAATGAAGATGGAAAGATGGCCTCTATCTTATAGTTAATCATCTCAGTGGGGTATAGACCTTATTTATGTTATATAATTCATGGGCAGCTATACTTTACAGTGTGGGAGTTCAGCCCCAGTTTAGCTTCTTTCCATTAGGCTGATTAGATACTGATACAGCTACCCAATCACTGCATTTCCAAGCCAAATTCTTGGATCTCAATCTAATTACTTTGCTGTATGGCAACTATCCATCTCTTTAGTCCAGCTAAGCTTTCTACCAAAGCAAGATTACACAACAGATTTTGCTTTAGAGGTATGCAGTGTCATTCAGATATGCACTCCTGTCCAGGCAAAATCTGTCCCGTCTTAATTGAAGATGAATCAGAGGTTTACAGATGGTATCCATCTTAAGTCAACAGGTTGTGCCCCAAAAGCAAAAATCAAATGAATGATGTTGCAACTTAATCATTGATCACTTTTCAAATTGAGGACACGACTAATTAATCACCCACACATCCTCACATCACCCTTATTGACTTTGAAGTGGACATAAACAAGCCGTTCTACAGGGTATAAACAAAGTTTCAGGTCAACATCCAGTTACTGTTATCCCCTCCATTCTGTACATGTCCTGCTGTTGTGAACGCTCCTTCAGTTTAGTCCTAGCAGTCTCTCCCATTGAGCTATAAAAGTATCCAGGAGAACCAGGTCTTTACTGGTGTCTTATCTGGGCTAAAAGGGATCAAGCTAAGAGGATCATTATGTGCCCGACCACATGGAGATGTTGTGGTCTGTTGCTCTCGAAACTTAAAGGAGAAACAAGCTCCATTCAAGGAAACTCAGCCTTATAAACAACAGTGTCGTCAGTGTAAAGGAAGATTGTAGTTTTTTTGTTGGTGAATGTTCTTTTAAAATAATGAATAAAAACAAGTTAACAGGGTCAGCCTTTCTCACTTTCATTTGTTTACATGATTGTGTAAGTAATAAATAATAATCCACTCTGAATACTCATAATACATAATCCATTTTCAATAGATGAGTACATCCAGACATACAATATCGCTTTGATTTCCAAGTTAATTTTGGAAAGTGCAGTTCAAGAAATTATAGTACTAGTGGCTCAGGGACAGCAATGTTACCAAACTTTATAAATGTTCAAGAGGATATGAGGGAAAACTCTCTTTTATTTTAATTTTAATATGAAATTAACTCTTCTTATCATTTTCTCTTATAGTGATGTTGTCACCACCTCTTATGTTGTGTAGCTACAGTATTCTTTGTGTACCATCTAAAGCCTCTTCCCCCATTCATGAAATCCCCTCTCTCCCTCCTCCCTCAGTGCTGTGCTCAGACAGAGTGGGCCAGGTCACCAAGACATATCATGACATTAAGGCAGTCACCCACCTGCTGGAGGAGGTAAGAGAGAGACACACAGCAGATGAACAGGATTAAAGAGGATTACATTTTTCTGCCTCACTGACCATCACTGTTTGTCACCATTTTCAGCACTCTTATTTCTATCAGAAAGTACACAAAACACCTCTGCTGTTTCTATGAATTGTTAGTTCATTGCTAAAATTTTGATTGTGTTTCTTATAATTTTGAAATAAAAATATAAATATATACTATATCCACACACATTGTACAAATGTGGTAATATTTTGTGTTACTTTGCAGAAAGAGCGGGATCTTGAGTTAGCAGCACGGATTGGTCAGTCTCTCCTGAAGCAAAACCAAGAACTTACAGCGCGGAATGAAATGCTAGATGAACAGCTTGAAATTGCAAAGGAAGAGGTATAAACAAACCCCATAATACACTGGTAATGAAAACAAATATGAAATATGTGACCTCTTTTTGCTATAGTATAAACACTGTTGAACTCAAATGATTGTGGCTTATTTTCCAGATTGCTCAGCTTCGTCATGAACTTACTATGAGAGACGACCTCCTCCAGTTCTATGCAAGCACTGAGGAGATAGAGAACGCTGAATCCCATTCACCGTAAGTACAACTCACACACACACACACACACACACACACACACACACACACACACACACACACACACACACACACACACACACACACACACACACACACACACACACACACACACACACACACACACACACATTATATATTATTATTATTATTAAAGATAGCCTTTCTTTAAACACAATGCTGTAGGTGTTCAGTGATACAGTGGAGATCCTGTAAATGTTTTGGACTGTAACAGTATTTGGTTCTATACTGCTGCTGTGTACAGTGAGTCTTTATGAGTAAACATACATCATAACATCTCCACTGATCCTCTCAAAGTTTCCAGCTAAGCTTCTTTCTGTGGCGTTGGACTGAACATCGTACTCAATAGAGAATCTATTGAGATAGTTTAAAATGAAACAACCATGTTATCTTATTACATACACAAATGGTAATTAATACTCGTGATTTTATACAGTATATTTTAAGATGAGGATTTCTAATGATCACATCTTTTTTTCCTGATATGTTGTCATGTATGAAAAGATCCAAAATTAAGACTACTATAGGCAAATGATTTAAAAAGCATTTGTACAGTAATTATGCTGCCCCAAGGTTTTTGACACATATAAGTGGTTAACGCAGACACATTTTCATTTCGTAGAATAAAAAGGAATGAATCCTGCAGTTCTCTCAGCAACTTTGTCCACTACGACTTCCTGCAGCAGAAACTGAAAGGTTTAGAGGACGAGAACCGCAAACTGCGAACAGAGGTACAGTATGCAACACTTCACAGTTCTCACACTCAGTGAAATATAAAGGAGGTTGCTCTTAGTCTTGTGTAACATCAAATGTTCATGGTTTATGGATATGTCTGTAATCTCTTTGTTCAAACTTAACTTTTTTTTTCTACCAATACATAAAGTTCAGGCAGTAATTAGACCAGTAAAATCAGTGTTTATCACAGCCTTTATGTGTGTTTGTGTTAAGTTACAGTACCAGTCAAAAGTTTGGACACACTTTGAGATACAGTGATTCACACAGTTCAGTACAGTTCAGTAACATTACAAAACTGTCATACATTTCAATTTGTAAACTACTCTCATGAAATTTCCACCATTTCGAGCAATGACATTAAAGTTACTTTTTGCAGGCCAACGATCTCACGACAGAGACGACAAACTACGAGGAGCAAGAACAGGAGCTGATGATGGTGTGTGTGGAGGAGCTCTGTAAGTGTCACAGTCTCGTTTCGGTACATAGGAATACTGTAATGCATAGCATAGAGCCTCAGTTACAAGTGCATTAACGGGACTTGTGTATTTCAGCATCTGTCAACAAGCAGGTAGTGGACCTGTCAGAGGAGCTGGCGCGGAAGGTAGAGGACACTGTCCGACAGCAAGAGGAGATCAGTTCACTGCTCGCTCAGATCGTTGACCTGCAGGCCCGCTGCAAAGGGGTGAGAGAAACACACACACACACTTTATTTCAACAGTTAAGATGCTCTTAAAAAGGGTACATAAAACAGTTACTAACTATACTAATGGAATAGATCATAGTAAATATTTATTTTTGCTTTCAAACGATTCCATTTTATTTATATAATCACAGTGAAACTCTTCTGACTTCCTCCTCTCTACCCATCCAGGTCACCCATGAGAACGAGGACCTGAACCAACACCTGAGTGCCTCCCGAGAGGGCCAGCTTAATCTGAAATCAGAGGCAAGGCTTTTTTTAGTGTCTTAGTAAAGACATTCTTACCAAAGCTCAGTTTTGTTTTTCCTTATTGAACAGTGCAATACAAATATGCCGCACACACCTCTGTGCATACAAGTCTGAAACATGCATATGTTACCTGCCAACCTGCTTCCAGGGAATGTTATTGTTTACATTTAACAATAACAAACCACAATGTTCAGGAAGCAAAGAAAAAACAAGATACAAAATCCTATTTTAGGCTTAAAGAAAAAAAAAACAATAAATGAGTTTGTATTAAAACAGAAGCTGTTATTCATTTCCTACATTGTGAAGGTATTCTTCATGTTCTACGGTTTGACAGATTTGTCTCCCCCTATCTGCAGCTCAAGGACTTGCAGGACAAGTACTCTGAGTGTGAGGACATGCTCCATGAGGCCCGAGAGGACATTAAAAACCTGCGAAATAAGAGCGTGCCTAATAGCACAGTGCAGCGGTACACTGCGCTGGCTTCTGTGCTCCCCATGGACTGTCTGGCTGCAGAGATCGAAGGCACCTTCCGTAAAGGCCTTGACACACCGCCTTCCTCAGAGTACAAGTGAGTAAATGTTACTGTTTTATAACTGTACATATTCATGAACAGGTCTCAAAGTGTTTTTTCCCCTTTTTCTGCTTATAGGTTGGTCTGTTTGCACTGTAAACTAGGAGTAGGTGTGATTACCTGGGTTTTCTCATGTGTAGAACAATTGTACCTAGAAATAAGTTTAGGACTCATAAATCCAATTTATGGCACTCCATAAATGATTTTAATAATAATAATTAATGCTTTTATGATTTCATAATTGACGCTGGAATCTAATCCTGAAAATCCAGTTTGATTGCAACCGTTGTTCTGCAAAGGAGCAAACAACAATTTTTTTTTACAGCCTACAGAGGATGAGTGTTTGACTTCACTGAAGGTGAAAGATCTCTTTTATCCAAGCTAACTTACTTTGAGATAAAGAGTTTGGAGAGAACATCAATAGATCATTATTGCACAAAATCTTATTGATTTAATCTTTAAGTTTAATTCGATTACAATCTTACAGTTTGGTCATGTTTAAGGCCAAAAAGTATTTACAATTTCCGTGATTCAAGCCATCATGCAGGAGCAGTTTGGAACATATCATGGCATTATAGTGAAGTATGAAATGTATAGACCATATAACTGATTATATAAAGGAATTAAATCTAAAAAAAAAGTCACATTGGGTTTGGTTGACATGTTTAAAAAATGGTGTCCCTGAAGCCAGTAAAATAAAACGAGTAACATATAACACAGTTCATATGAAAAATTAAACAAAAAAATATTTTTAAATGCTTAAAAATACACTTCAGGTGTTACTGTACATTCAAGTATTCATCTTCTTAAGTGATCTTCAAAGAAACGAGGGAACCTGAAGGAATCGAAGGTTAAAACTTCAAAAACACAGTCATTCATCATAGTCATCGAGTATAATTTTAATATTTTTTGTCAGGCTGCAGTGTTACAGACTGAGTTACTATGAAGGAAAGAAGAAGGAGGTGAAGCATGTGAGAATGTTGCTGCCCAGATGAAGCCAGTCAAACATCTTAGTCGCTGTCCTGGCTATCGCAATCTGCTGCCTTCTTCTTTCTAAAGAAAGAGAACAGCCGTTTCTTCTTTTTTGAGGCTTGCTCCTAGAAAAAAAGACATATCAGAGTGTATTTTAATCAGGCTATAAAAAGATAGATCCTCAACAAGTTTGTAAGTCTTCTGTGCGAAGCAAAGTGATCAGTGTGAATGAAACGAAGAGGCTTACCTTTTCGGCCTTCTCCCTCTTAGCCTGCTCCTCTCTGAGTCTGACCTCCAGGGCCTCACATTTTATCTTCCACTGTCTCTCGCTCTCCTCACGAGCATCATTTTCCTCTGGCGCTCGAATCGCAGTCTGCAACCGGTCGTTGACGAGAGCCAGCCTTTCTATCAGCAACCCATTGATCATCTCTTCCTTTTTCTTTATCTCCTCTTGCTGCCCACGGCACTTCTCCTGCATTTCTTTAAGTTCGGTGGTTAATTTTTCCTCTCTGAGTCTACGCCGGCTCTTCCACTCTGCCTCGACTACATTCAAGGTGTTCTCCAAGTTCATTTGAAGAGCGACTTTTCCCTGAAGAGCTTCCGTTTCCTTTCTGCTCTCTTTGATCTTCTCCGCGTTCTTCCTGTCAGTCTCTTCCTTGTTGGACTTGGCAGCATTCAGTGCCATCTCCAACCTGTTGATCTCATTTCTAGCTTTGTTGTATTTCTTCTCGTGTGTCTTTTGTATGCAAACATTGTCATGCATGAGTTTAGTCTTTTGCTTTACCCAGCTGATCTCCATGCGCTTGTATTCAGTGACCTGTCTGCACAGATTATCGTTGTTGCTGCACAGTTTCTTGTTGGTTCTCTTGGCTGACTGAAGAGCTTTTCGAACTGAAGGCATCTCGCTGTCTGAAGCTCCTGCTCTGTGCTGTCTGGTAGCTTTTGTACGCTGCTCTCTCTTATATGCCTGTAAGAAACAATTACCCATGAAGAGTTTAGCTTCAAACACAATCACACAGACATATACGTATTTTACAGTCAGTATGTTGTCAAAGAAAACTGCAACAGCTACTGCAACCCTAACCCTAACCCTACAGTCGTCCTGTTTGAGTTTCCAGGGAGCCAAGTTCTGTTTGAAAATTAATCAAGAATGAATGTTATTAGGTTATGTTTCTTTTAATACAGAAATTTAAATGAGAATCCATCAAAATACGTTACTCTCCTTGTTCTGTTCCTTAACTGACAGAAATGCTGCCCAATTTTGAATTTCTTCACCAAGCTTATTTTTTTGTTCATGAAATATTAGTCTTCTCAATCAGGTTAGTAACCAAAACAGACACATTCATCCACTTCATCAATAACTAAACAAAGCCACATATTTTCCTCCATGCATTCAAGGTGCTGGCATATCTGTATTTTAGTATTAACTACTTAATACGTTTAAATTGTTCGTATTTAGCTTTTGCTATTTTGCTAAAGCTTTTCCGTGATGCACAGGATAGGTTTTTAGTGAATTAATAAAAAAACAACATTTAAATTGCCGTGAGAAGTGCAAAGGCATGATTTGAGCCAATATAAATCTGCTTTTTTCACAAAGGTTTGGTTGGTTACATTATGTTACAATGCAAAACACTTTCACCTCTATTCAGCGGTTCAGTGACAGCAACAGGAAAGGTTTCAGGACACTTCTGTCATGTGTCTGCAGGCAAACCCTGCTGCATCCAATCAATCCTGTATGTATTGTTATTCAAAATATATCCAGGCTAGGCTGTGCTTTCTATTCTTCAGTGTTATTTTATCAAAGTGTATGAAAATCTGTACGCTCACTAGAAACTTTTTTTAAAATTAATTTATTAAAGCAATTTTTGCGTTTTGTTTCTGTAGTTTTCATATAGTTTAATCTCAGTGTAATGAGGAAATCTTACCTTGTTTCTTTTCTTGGATTTCGTTTGCATGTTGACTGAACACAGATATGTAGAGGAGGCCCGGACCCAGATGACTTTAACATGAAGTGTAACCTTATTTTAAATGAAAACAAATGTTTGTCAGATTCTGTGTTTGTTTATGTTTGTAATTTCATGCTGAGCAACAGTTCATTCTATAACTGAGGTTCAGTCTTGATTCTGGTTCAAACTGCATTTACAAAATTATAGAAATAAATATGAAGACATCATTTTCTGCCAGAGTTAAAACAGTTTTGGTTGTTTCACATCAGAAATTTCTTTATTTGTGCTTGTGTCTTCGCTTTTTTCACTTGTTTAAAGTTGTGGGGCTCAGCTGGAAGAAAAGGTGATGTCACAAACTTCAGTGCACCAATCAGAGTTTAGCTGAATTTGAATGAAGATTTGATGACAGTTGCCAGGCAGCTGTCACTCAAATTTAACATAAGCACGCTCACACAGTCCTGATGAAGCAGAATACTTTAGCTTTTTAGCTTTTGAGTGTTAAATATTTATTTTAATTTAAATTCAAGTCAAACTTGAACTTTGACTGCAAAGTGACATTTTTTTCAGGATTTGATTATAACACACACTACATACTAATAGGTGACCTGGTTTGCTATCCAGAACACACCTGCTGGGCTCCTTCACTGTCGGATAAACATGGAATAATAAAATTGAAAAACATCTCTCAAATTGTCCTCATTCAAAATCATACAAGGTGGATGTGAATATAATATAATGGGCTCATTGGCACAATTCTAATGTGCATTATTACTTCAAACCATTATATCTATTTGAGGAGCAGTATTAGGGATTATATGGTGAAAAAAACACATTTCAGAAGTGTCATTTTCATGGTCTGTGGCTCAGATGAAATCTCTATATCATGTGAGTTAATGTCATTTGAAAGCCACTCACACCCTGTTTTTCCTTGCAGGAACCACCCGTGGCGTGTGTTTGAAACCGTGAAGGTAGCCAACAAGGTCGGGAGGCTGCGGTCTCTGTGCCACTCCCCGGGGCTGCCAGGCTCCAGCCCGGTGTCCATGCGCTCCAGTTGTACCAGCACACCCCGAACCAGCTACTATGGCTCCGATAATGTCAGCTTTACTCTGGAGGACCGGCCCAGCTCCAGTCAAGCTCAGAAAGAAGACAACAGGTGTGTTTCAATATCTGAATACTGTGTTTATGATCAACAGCATGCATGTATTTGCGCTGCATGTATGTTTCTGTTTGGATGTAAGTATTTCTCAGAAACATTAAAAGCAGTAATCTCTTTTTATCGTGATTTATAATGTTTAATATTGTTTTGGCCACATGAATCATGTTTTTCCTAGTGTCTAAATTATATTAATCAAGCCTGATAACATTGCAAATACTGTGTATTTTATGTTAGTTCGGTATTGAATGAATGAGTGAAATATTTATGTCTAAAATATAAGCTCTACAGCTGCAAAATTCCTGGTCTATGTGGGATCATAACACATCTCATCACAGTAGTAATACCTATGAGTGCATCTTCCTCAAATCAAGTTGGTTCCTGAGGGCTGGTCACGTTCTCGATACTTATTTTACCCAGACCACTGTATTCAATAGTATGTACAATCACTGGCATCTGTGGGTGAATCATATGTGTCTTTAGAGTGTATCACATTCGGGTCTGTCCTTTTAAATCACCCCACATTTCTGCAATGCCCTCTGAGAAAGTTTGGTTTCTACTGTGCCAGTCTTGTGAAAAAATCCATTGCAACTGACTGATTCAGACTGGACTCTTTCTCAGTCTGAGTCTCAGTCTGTGGCATTTGTTGTCTCTGCTACAAAACACACAAAAAACACTTTGTTTCATTCTTTTAGGTTAGAGGCTCAGCTGCTTCTGCTGCCACTTAACCAAGAGAGCGTTATTATGATCACGCACCGCTAGTGGAAAGTTCTCAATTGGCTTCCAAATCCATTTGCTGTGGCTTGTGTGCACTCACGTGTCTCTCTCCGTTATCTCTAATTGGCTCAATAATGTATCTGCAATGACTCACGTGCACCCATGTGATCCTCTCTGTAATCTTGACTGCTGAGGCGGCAGTGAGGAGAACTAGGTACAGTCCTTGCTACCTAGCCTGGTTCCAAAGCTTTCTTCTGAACTCCTTTATCACCTCCCAGTCAAGGTTGTGCAGGTTGCCTGGTCTCTCCTGAGGAAGGACTGCTTTCACTTGTGTGTGTACAGCACTAAGAACAGAGGACAAGTTTACACAATATCTCAACATTTCATCCATACATTGCTCTGTGCTGGGGAGCTGTGTTTAGCTGGTCCAGCACCTGGCTTCAGTGGTCTGCCAAATAGGATTTCAAAAGGACTGAGATTATTTCTGGGTCTGATGTGAGTTCTCGTTGGTGTTAACAGGCAGGAACACAATGTTTGGTCAGTCTGTTTTTTTATGTTCTCTCCTTCTGCTAGCCCCTCCACTCTTATCTTGTTCAGAGGAAATGTTGAAGTTCACACTGAAAATGTGTCACATGGTACAACAATTCCTGCTTTCAGGAGAGAGTTAAACACCAGTTTTATACTCTCTATTGCTTCTAGTGGGTTTGGCAGCAACTTGTACCATGTCTCTGTGCATCTATGGTCATCGGGAGGGAGAACACACTCCTCCATGGGGAAGATATCGTCCTCCTCTGATCTCTTTCAACACTAATTGCTTGCTATCACAGTTATTGTTAAAATCACAGAGCAGTTTTTCTCACACACGCCTTGGTTGCCCATTGAGTCTCTTGGAGGGTAGTTTTTGCAGCCCAGTGGTCCCAGACTGCGGTTCTCTGCACATATTTTTCTCTCAAAGATGAGCTGTCACTGGTTCATGCTTGACATCCCATCTTTATTCCTCTTAATAATAGATAAACTCAGAGAGCAGCTGTCTTTGGGAGTTTATGGCAATATTCAGTCAATCATTTGCAAATGGAGGTCTAAGCTTGTTGGACTGTATGAAGTTAAATGATATTTGTACATACAGCTGCATACGTCACAAAACATCCCATATTCATCACCCTCTAAGACAAACAGGTGTCTTTTAATTTATACAGTATATTCCTTCTGTTCATATCTGTCTGTTTTCCTCTGTCTCTGCTTCTGCCTACGTAGAATTAAAAGTTAAAGGTTGAATACACAGATTTGTTGTTTTGTGGAACAATTTCAAACAAGAAGCAGAAAATAAAAAGAATGACACTGTGCACTTCCTGTACCCACGAAAAAGTATTACATAAGACAGTGTATATAAACCTGAGTATAAATTTCTATCCCAACACATTTCTCTGTATTCAGCATGACATATTTGGTTTATTTAAAAAAGAAAAACTAGGAATCTGGTTTGAGTGACACACTAAAGTATTTAAAACACTGTCACTTCTTCTCCCTGCAGTGTCAGTGGGCCAAAGCGTCTGGGCCAGCCAGGCACACCAGGAGGCCAGGACCTGGAAGCCGCCTTGCGCAGCCTTTCAGACCGCCAGCAGAACCACTCTTCTGAGCGGCCTTTTTTCGACGTGGAGCGTGAGCGTAAACTCCGTGCCTTGGCAGCAAACTGCGAGGAGGGCGAGTGCTCCAGTGGCTTCCTGACACCTAATGACAGTCTGGACTCCAGCCCCGCAGCATCAACGGGCACCAACTACTCCAATGGCAGCTCGCGGCACTCCTGCGGCTCCTCGGGAGGATCCAGGTCCTACCTGCCAGACCGTCTGCAGATCGTCAAACCTCTGGAAGGTAGAAACTACAGTTTTATAGTGTGTTGGAGCCCTTTCAAGCTTCTGTAGGGTCAGAGCGGACTATAAGAGTCTGTCGGTAAATAGGACAGGCTAAGTATGTTGATCTATTTTGACATTAGTCTGTGATACTGATTAAATAGCAGATGTTCAAAGCTGCCCTGCTCTTAAAAGTAGAAAATAGAATAAGAAGAATACATTCAACTTCAACAAAGGAAACAATCTAGGATTCAAATTTTGAAAGCTGTATCAGCTTTGCAAACAAAAGCAACAAAATACAACCTTTTAAAACCTTATAAGTATGGGATCAGATTAGGGTCAAATTGTATTGTAGCTGTTTATCACCATATATGAATGTGTGAAGACATTTTGTATGGATACATTCAAATACAAATACAGATTTTTATCCAATGCATCAAGAAAATGTGCACAAAGGTTTGCAGAAACACATGATCTGTCTGTCTGTGGTTGAAAAAAGTTCCCACAGAACTCCGCTAATAATCAAATAAACAAGTACAAATCAAACCTACAGATACAAATACTCTTGTCCCATAATTAACGCCTCCTCCTGAACAGTCAATGCAGATGCTCTGAAACCCTGAAGGTGTGTCAGGTCATCCCCAACCATCATTAATCATTAGTCAGTGCTTTTATAACAGTATAAATAAAATGGAACTATGTCGCTCTACACCATTCCTAAACCGCAGTTCCCTTCACTTTCTCACCGTCAGGCTCGGTGACTCTGCACCAGTGGCAGCAGCTGGCTAAACCAAACCTGGGAGGCATCCTGCATCCACGCCCTGGTGTCCTCACTAAAGACTTCAGAGAGCTGGAGGTGGACATACAGCACGTTTACAGCCTGAACGACCTGGAGGAGGATGAACCTGACCTGTCGCTACTCTCTGGAGCACATGGCATGGGTAGGAAACAAGTTGCCACCGCTACACTCTGTCAATCTTATTAACTTCATTAGATTCCCGTTAAAATCCCCTTTACATACAGTACCAGTCAAAAGTTTGGACACATCTTCCCATTCACTTGACTGGTACTGTATATCCTCTGTTGTAGTTTTCAGCTTCATTGACCCATGTAGTGTCTCATTTGATGCAAATATTTTCCTTCATGCGTAGTTTTAATGTGACTTTCTCCCTCCATGACCTCGCAGTCTCTCCATCTGGTCCTAACCCACCTCAGACCTCTCCCACACATACCATTACCACCAGCCAAGCCCACCAACCCTCCCTCCTCATCCCCTCCCTCTCCGCTAGGTAAGAAAACACATACTGTAAACATGCTGTTAACATGTGTAAAAAGGTGTATTTCTGAGCATGTTCTGTTGTCTTTGTGCATTTTTCACAGCCCTGAACCAGATGAATTCCATCATAAGAACTTTTAGATGTTTTTATTCTTTTTTTTTCAGTTAACTCTGACCAACAAAAAATCCCCAACAATTATTAAGTGTTCTTTTTTCTTTTCAGCTTCTTTTTTTTGGCATCTCATTGATAAAGCGTGGGCAGTTCAGATTTCCTCTCTTCCTTCCTGCTGTTGTTTCTCTCTCTTTACAAATCTTTGCTCTTTACCCCCACAGAGGCAGGAAACGTCTGTCCAGGCTCTTTGTCCACCTCTAGAAGAAGAGCTAAGGGCAAAGTAAGAGTTGGAGGATGCGGATACTGCTAACTAGTCCATTCATCTCTTTTCAAATATTAACAACAGGGGCACAGTACTATGTTTGAATAACTACAAAAAAAACATCAGTTGATGAAGCTTTTTGCCAATTACATTGTTACAAATTAGCTGTGACCTAATTGGAGCTGGTCAGAGCTACTTTATGGGCAAATCTTGTACTGTGATTCTGTTAAATGTTAACCCTTTACCACCTGCTAACGCTTTCCTTAATGCTGTTGGGCTGTTACATCCCCTCTTGTGTTGTTACACCACATATTTCAGTGTCTCTTGCTTTTTTTAGGTGTTTCATCTGTGCCGTCACACTAACATCATGTTTATCCATCTTCCAGCAATGATAGACGGACACTAACAATGAATGAACTAACTGAAACTGCTCACTTTGTTGTTGTTGAACTTATGCATGTTTGTGCAATGAGAAACATTTTTGTTTTATGTTCTTTTTAATTCTTAAAACTGATTATTCCTTTCTGTTTGGCAGCCTTCACTCTTTCGGCGTGCCATCTTGTTGGAACTGTGAGCACGTGAGCGCTGTGCCCCCTTCCCAGCAGCAGCAGCAGCAATTTGGCCCAGGAGGCCAAACCCCCACCACCACCACCACCACCATCACAAACGGAGCCATTTCATCACTGGGACTCCTGCAGCTGCTGCAAGAGCGCGGCATCTCAGCTTCCACTCGTCCCCACCACAACCCGCCCTGCACCCACCAAACCAGCACCAAACCTTCACGCTCCGCAGCGAACGAGAGAGGTGGAGGCTCACGCGTGGACAAAGAGGGAAGAAAGAACAATTTCAGCTTGAACTTGTTGGGGAAGCTTCAGAGGCTCGGGCTGCAAAAAGTGGCAGCCTGGGGGATGATGGGTCATGACAGCGCAGACAGACAGCCTCCGAAAGTGTGACGCAGGCTGATCCACCTCTCACTCCTCTCTCATTCACCGTAGTGACTTTGCATCAAGCCATGTGATTCCCACTGTGCAGTTAAGGTCCCCGAGCACTGGTGTCTTGAAAACAAAAGCCACAGAATGTGCTAGAGCCATACTTTAAGTTGTCTGTAGTGTACAGTACTGTTCTTTTCTATTGACGTGTGTGTGTGTGTGTCTGCGTGTGTATCTGTGTATATGTGTGAGAGACATCTTCATCTCAGGAGCATCACCTGTTTAATAGAAACGTGCAGAAACGGTTTTATGAAACCGTTTCTGCAAAAAATGATTATGAAGGAGAAAAAAACCTTTTTATACTGTGTTTTGTGGATGTCATTTTACATGTTTTTCCCTGCCTCTGGTTTAAAAAAACACCTTATCTCCTGTCATTGTTTTAGTTTCCAAAGTGGCACATCAGTTTATGTACAGTATATATAAAACAACTTGTCATTTTAGGAAAGTTAAAACAAGAGTACATGCAGTAAATTATTGTTAGCTGAAACCACAAACCAAACCAATGCTGTCACACTGAACAACTGTCAAATGAACTGAAACACACTCTGGTCTTCCTGCTTATTAGCTGCTATATTGAGAAAAGCATGTTGTATATATGATTGTCAAATATAATGAATTCCAACTTGAGGAATAAGTAGATCAAGAAGCACTGCAATGACATCGTCCCCAAACCGGGACAGATCATGATGATACACTGACTGAACTGAATAATGTTGACACCCTTTAGCCCCCTGCCCTTCATCATTAAATGTTGAAATTTCTGACTTAGTGGACTTTATCCTGAGCGAAACCTCACCAAAAAAAAAAAACAATTCAGGTGTGACAGCGAATGAGATTTTTAGAAGCGATATGTATATTTTACTTGTTGACTGTAAAATCTTGTGTTAATCTGCTGTATTTCATGTCATCATCAGGCATTCTGCTGGGATGTAAAATCACAAAATCACATCGGGCATTGAGGGTTGAGGGCAGCGTTAATTTAAAGTAGAAGAGTGGACGTAATTATTGAAACAGCATGTTTTCTGTGAAAATCTTTCTGAATATTCAAATGTAGCAAAAAGGCATAGGATACTGCGGATTAAAAAGGGAAGAAATCATAAACACAAGTTATGATAATCAACCAAACCACTGTTTCTCTGCACTACTGTTTGCTCTGTTCTGTTTTAGCATCACAACTGTATGTATATATATATATATATGTCAGTCTGTGTATAAATTGTACCACCTGTGAATAAAACTTTGCATTTCCATCCAGTACAGCTTTGTACGTTTTTTAAGAAGGCAGCAATAAAACCAACAGATGTGATAATTCTGCAAAGTGGTTTATTTATAAAGTTGAAGGGGAAGTAAAACTTTGCATATAAAATCTGAACTTAAAGCCGTAAGTGTGAACTCTCCAGCTGTTGCGACAACTGTTGGGTCTCATTCTGCGTCCCGGCGTCCGAAGTCCACCCAGCCCTGATAGTCCCGATCAGACATGCACTCAGAGTTCATCATCTCTGTGAACAAACCATTCCTACATGAATCACACACAAGGATGCAGTAAACAGATCTGAGCGTTTCTTGGATCTCTGCCCATTTCCTCATTTGTATGTAACTGTCACATGCAAAACAATTCACAGCAATCAAGAATGATCACTCACACCCTAAACCCACATACCTGAAATTGCTTGCATAATTTGTTTGGTCATGATCTCACGTTCATCCTCAGATAGGTGTGCCCGTCTCTCCATCTGTGCGGAGCGAGCCCTAAGAGCCGGCGCCTGTCTATCAGCAGACTCTTTTGCTTTCTCCCTCCGGGCTAAAAGCTGCTGTAGGGCATTTTTCTCATTAGCTTCTCCAGCTGCACTAGACAGAAGCAGCACTGCCACAAGTGCAAACACCACAATCCTGTTTCCTGGCATGTCTGCACAGAAGAAGGACAAAAAAAAGGTTACATTCACACACAGAGTGACACAATTCTGCTCAAAAGCACTATAACAACTTACTGTAAGTATGAAGACGGGATATGTGCACAGCAGAATCCAAGCAGTGTGATGCTTCTGGTGCCACATCCATCCTTTTTTATACCACAAGTTGGGTGCAAGTGATGCAGCCTAAAATCAAAGATCGATACCAGTGTTCACCTTAGAGCTTCGCATTGATTAGGAGACAGGTGCATTGGGAGGATGTGCGTAAAGGAAATGATGGATCACTACATCCACAAACTCGTTATTATGCTCCTCTCTTTCCTGGAATGGCCTTTTTTTTGCACTGCAATAATAGTAAAACAAGTCAATGTATTTACATTAGAAATCCAATATACCTTAAGAAGCTTTTTAACCATTACAGAGGATGTAATGTCACTGGCTGGACATTTGGCTTGGAATATTGGAAAAAATGTGTTTTCAAGTTTTCAGATGGAATTTAAGGAATAGTTATTAACAAGACAGACAAATTATTTTTATATCTCTTGCACTGTAGCGTAAATTCCCCTTCATTTCAACACTGTGTGGGATATTACACTTTTTTTTTTACTCTTGTTTTAAGAAAGTAGAGCTTGAAGCTGATCAATCACAGTTTAATGATTGAATGTAAGTGATTATCACCTTCATCATGTCATGTTGCAGTCTGGACTTTGCAGATGACGACCACTCTACCTTCCTAGCAACGATACTACTGAGCGTGGTTGACATTAGGACTGTTTACATACTGTATGGATTTTCTACAACACCAAGTAGCCCAGTTATTGACTGCTGGCGCAGAGCAAAACACCTGATCATAACCTGGATGAGCGATTATGTGCTGTGTACACTTTGATTCACACAGAGTAAAGGTGACACAGATGACAGCAAATATAATGGAAAGCAGAGAAAGTAGACACTAATTTAGGATGTTTGGCCGAGGTTGTACGGCAAATCTACAGCTTGTAGGAATGTTACTGGTGAACTCTGAATGACTTCCTGCGGTGAAAAGACTTTCCTTGGACTGTGACTGACTGCACACACCCAACAGTGAAATCTGATCAATGTCCCAGACAGCTCATACTAAGGAAAGCTTGATCCCTCAACTTTATCTGTGTTCCATTTCAGATTCACACACACCCACGGTATCAGGAAATGATGCAACAGATATCATTATTCCTTTTTTTTTTTCTTTCAAAAAAAAAATCTTATCACCTGCATTGTGTTTTCACACATTTTTCTTCTCATGTTCCGCTTTTATTTGCAGGACTTGTGACCCTGGTGAGAGGTAATGAGTCCGTCTTTTACTAATACAATATATAAACTCATGCAGCCTCTGATATTAAACATACAGTAATGCTGTATGTCATCTTCACACACAATAAAGCCTTCTATTCATCAGTGCTGCTGATGTCAGAAAAAAGCCATTTATTGACAATGATGATGTAAACAAACATAGTAATATAAAAAAAAACAATGCACATTGCTAAATCCTATCTTCACCTTTTAACAAAAAATGAATTAACAGATACAATAATGAACAGTTACATTTTGAAGCATTACATGATTATGATGCTGAATAAAGTTTTTAATTCAAAGTGAGTGTGTAGATTGGAGAACTTACTGAAAATATTGTTCACAATCAAAAGCCACCATCACAACGTTATGGCATACAATGTGTTATCTGTCACTTTCTACTGATGGGTGTGTTCCACAGCAGAGCAACAAGATGGTTTTAAGATATGTGCATCAACAACTACAAGATGTCTTAGTCTGATTACATCTCAGATATGTTTCAAACGAAGGTGTGACACTATTTGTGTTGGGTTGACAGCGGCTGAGTTCAGTAATGTTTGATTGGACACATTTCTTAAATGATCCATTAAGAAAACAACAATTAACATCTTTGCCAAATCTTGCTTTCAGAACAGAACAAAAATGTTTTTAAAAAAATATATTTATATTTAACCGTGCATAAGAAAGCAGGAGGTGATTCAGAAGAACCCGAAAAACATGTATTTGTTTGCCAGCCATTTGTGTTAGTCAAGTTAAAGTTTGCACTGCACACTTTCTAGATGATGTAATGTTTTGTCCCTGAGCAGATTTGAATTGAGAACTTATATTAATGAAGATATAATGAGTATGATGGTGTTCCATGGAGCGGGCAATGAATGACTACATGAGAAACACAACCTTATATACTTTTACCACACTCCTCCTATGATGGAGCTTGCTTACCCTGTCTCCTCCTTATTTTCCACAATTATTTCCAAACCTTTTCCTGAGAAATAAGGTCACAAGTGTTGTATGTGTACTGGCTCCAAACATTAGTTGTTTTTTATCTTACCATTATTTCTGGTTCTGATTATCAAATGAAATAAAAATAAAATGGCACATGGCTTTTATTGGTTCTTAAACCTTACTGATTCATAATAACGTAACATATTAAACATGTAATATAAACCACAGGCTAACCCCCTTACATTCCTGCTGAAGTGTGCCTGGTACAAGCATCGCCTCCCTCATGTTGCAGTCCTTTCATATGTGTGATCATGCTGATCCATGAAATGTTTGATTACACCAAAAACACAGTATCATATTGCTCACACACACACACACACACACACACACACACACACACACACACACACACACACACACACACACATTACTTACACTAGGAATCAAACAACATTATATGAAACTGGCCAACTTCACACATTGAAAATAACCCAAAATTTCCAACAGAAGCCACTAATTATTGAGATGTGCTTTGGATGATTCTCGTTCATAGGTAAAGTTTTTGTTAATGCAGCTGCTGGATACTTGGATAGCCTTTACTATAGTTTCAAATCAGTATGCAAACTGTAGAAAACATCGACTAATGCTGGTACGACTGTTGTTACATGTGCTTACTTAAAGATCCACTCCAGACATGTATTAAGACATATAAAACACTCTGCTTAGAATAATAATGTGTCTTACATGGTTTTTCAACAAAAAAGTGTAATTACAACTTTAAAATCCTTCATCTCTTCTATTTCCCCCATTAGAAAAATCCATCATCTCTGAATATGTAAATAGTGTTCATTTCAGAAGTTTCACTGCAAAATGTCTCCTCATTCATTCTCAGTGTTTGTGCAGTGGGGGCTTCACGTTTCCTCATCACACTTGTGTAAGTTGATTATTGGACCAGGAGTGACTCCAAACTACTTGTGATGTCACAAATCATGCTAAGAGGCCCACCCCTTAAAATCTGATTTTGATGGGCACAGAGAAACTCCACCTTCAGCAGATGAATGTGAAAACAAACTCATCATTCTGCACAGTGAAGCTCAAACATACAACTGTAGAAATAAGAAGAAAAACACATTTTTGAGTGGAGGGGGATTTTAAGATAGATGGTAGATGGAAACAAAGAAAAGATGCTGTGATGTAACTGTTTACTTCCATTCAAAAGCCCCAAAAAGTCCCTATAAATTTGCAAAATATTGCTGAGGTACTTTAAAGCTAAAGATAAATGCTAAAACTTAGTGTAACATATAGTACAAGAAAAGAAGAGTATCTCATGTCAGTTAAATAGAACATCTTCACTGGCTCTCAATATATTTACACAGAATAACAACTCAACAATATTCAGAAATATACACCAGGAATGATTACAGACAGGTGAAACTATATCTGTGAACTGTAGAAGTGAAGAGTGCAGGAGTGCTGAGATAAATACTAAATGGTGAAAAAGGAGACATGTTACTTTATATACATAGTAGGATTAACATTGTGTGATTTCAAAATCTTCAATATCAAAAGTAATATGCTTTAAAATGATCTCAAAATCTACACAGACTAGACACAGTATCCCGATTAGCAGCTACTGAATTACAATAAAACCTTGTAGAGCCAAAGTGAAACTGGCATTGAAGAAAAATAAAACCATTAAACACCTGGGAGGATCTGTTATCAATCCATCAAGTTTACCAACCTGATATTCAACCTGTCCTCCACCGAAAACATTAGCTGTCACGCCTAATCAGTTAAAAAAGAAAACAATTATCTGCATGCCAGACACTGTCTTGGAATCTAAACTGACGCTGTCTCCCTCCCTTGGACTCTATATAATGCTCAGTAGTCTCAGTCAGAAACACCACCTGGTACAGACTCTCTAGCTTTGACCACCTGCAGCTCAGCCTCCTTCTCCACTTCTCATCATGCCTATCTCTGTCGAGCAACAAAGCAGCCCTAGCATCGCCTACAGCTTTGCAGAAGGGACGACCGTCGGAAGCCGACAGAGCCTAATCACCACCGGGGGCTACCTGGGGCGCGCTCCCAGCGTGTACGGAGGCGCGGGAGGTTACGGGACCCGCATCTCCCAGTCCAGCTCTGGCTTCTCCTCCAGGTCTATTTTCGGCTACGACTCTTCAGTGATCACCAACGAGAAGGTGACCATGCAGAACCTCAACGACCGCCTGGCCTCCTACTTGCAGAGGGTAAGTCATGTTGTTGATGATGATGATGATGATGATGATAATAATGATGCACACTATAAACTGCAACAATCACACTTTCCAGCACTTTTTAAGCCTAGAAATAACTCAGAAAGCACATATAGTAAACAATAATAATAATAATCATCATAATCATAATAATTATTATGATTATAACAATTATCCTTGCAGCAGTCCTCATACACAAAGTATCCTATAATCTGTTTTTTTTTTACAGTTTAATTTGATTTGATAAAAAATGATAATAAAGATTACAGGCATCTGGAGAAAGTACCTTTAGTGCATATAAGGTGCTGACTGTGCTTAATAACAGTACTGAGAATTATTTCACTTTATTCATATACTCTACTACATTTTACAGGGAACTATTGTACTTTTTGCTTGACTTATTTGACAGTTACTTGTTACTTTGCAGATTGTGATATTTAGCTGAATGTATCATGAGCTTATAAAATATAAATCACTGTAAAATAAGCTACTTAACGATATGTAACATATCTGTACTTGAATTGAGCTCCACCATGACCAGCTACAACATTAAAAAATAACATATTAACATATTATTGCATCAGTGATATTAAGTCAATATTTCTAAGTTTATATGTAAAAATACACCAATAACAGGAAGCTTTCAAGTACTTTATGTTTGATACTTTAAGTTTAGCACGATGAAATGTTTTAGGAGTGGTATAATATCCTTTTTTGGATTAGAAAAATATCATTTAACCGAGGAGATGCAGGAGTTATGAGCCAGGACTGAAGCGCTTCATAAACAGCCTCAAGTTCAAGATAAAGTTCAAGTTTATTGTCATTTTCACTGTGCCTTTGCATACACAAGAGAATGAAATTCTGATTCTCAATCAGTGACCCCAGTGCAGATAAAAACATCATCTGTCATCTGTCATCTGTCGTTGCGTGCCGTGACACTTTGGTTGTGCGTGCAGGTGCGTTCCCTGGAGAGTGCCAACGGGAAGCTGGAGCAGCAGATCAAAGAGTTCAATGACAAGAGATGTATCATTTCCACAGACCTCACCATCCACTCTGCCACCATCTCTGATCTCAGAGCTAAAGTAAAACTTACATTCAACACCACACGTTAAGAACGATAAGAAAACTATTTTTTAAAAACACAGAACTAGAAAAACACAGAAAGCATGTAGTGTATGTGGTTTAAAACCTAGGCTGGATTAACAAAGCCGGTTTTTAAAGAGGCATAATCCTCAGTTATCCATTATGACAACACCTAATAACACTTTTGTCTACTTTGAACTGCTTAGAAGTAGAGAACAGAAATCTCTTTAGTTTTTCAAAAGAACACAGAGGGAGATTAAGAGGAACCAGTTTCTAGTGGTTAACATATCTTTGTTTCTCAGCCTTTCATGTCAAATGTGATAGACTTAAGAATCAGTGGAGCACATCTATGGATTCTTTGTTGTAACTTAAAACATTTTCATGACAAGAAGTCAATCATTTTCTGATGTCTGCTACAGAACAAAAATGACACAAATTTACTGATGAACGCCTTCAGTGAAGCAAACAAACATATGAACACAGACAATTTTTCATTTTTCCACCACATTTAGATTGCGAGGAGATATACAGAGAATCAAAGTATCATCCTGCAGATTGAGAATGCTCATCTGGCCATGGATGACTTCAAGATGAAGTAGGTTTAAATTCTTCTGTCACTTCATGCTAAAATCTAGATATACTTTCTTATAATCTCATTAGGGTAAAAAAGAAAGAAGAAAAAAAATACTTTTGTAATTGCTGTAAAGTAATGGCTAATTGTATACGTTTTGAATAAGATTTACATTATGTATTTATTGTTAAATGTGAACTGTTTTATTGCAACTATAAATAACTGTAAATCCCGACGCAGCTTCTGTAACTCCACCTGACCTCCTTCTGTAGGTATGAGATGGAGGTAAACATGTGTAATGCAGTGGAGGCCGATGTGGCTCGTCTCCGAGGGATCCGGGACTCCATGAAACTTTCCATCACCGACCTCAGTGTGCAGATTCAAAGTCTGAAAGAGGAGCTGGCGTACCTCAAAACCAGCCATGCGGAGGTCAGGAACAAAATGTGTTCTCTGTCCTGTTTAAAACTGAATTCGAAACTATAAGTGTTGGAGGATTCTGAATGATTTAAGAGCAGGATTGTCCATTTGCTTAGTGTGTTTCTGGTGCAATGGCACCATCTGTTGGTGCCATGACTCTCACACCTGCAGAGGACATTAAAGTTTTTCTCCTTTTCATGTGGCAGGAGATGGAGCGGCTGAGGGTCCAGCAGAGTGGTACTGTGAACGTCCAAGTGGACAACGCACACTCTGTGGATCTAACAAAGGTCCTGGATGACATGAGGGGCCAGTATGAAGCGATGATGATGAAGAACAAAGAAGAAGCTGAGAGATGGTTCCAAGAAAAGGTGAGATGGGAGAGCAACGTACACAAAATGACCAGAAACAAAAAATTATGAGAAGATTCACAGATGGCAAATTCAAGACATTTATTTATTGTATGTGTGTGTGTGTGTGTGTGTGTGTGTGTGTGTGTGTGTGTGTGTGTGTGTGTGTGTGTGTGTGTGTGTGTGTGTGTGTGTGTGTGTGTGTGTGTGTGTGTGTGTGTAGATGAAAGGTCTTCAGATAACCATCATCACAGGCACAAAAGAGGTGGAGACATATTCTGTCCAGCTCAAGGAACTGAAGATGACCTACCAGAGTCTGGAGATTAAGCTCCAAAGCATCCGCGCAGAGGTAGGAAACAGACAAAAGCACCATGACTGTGTGGGATTATATTTGTATTGTGCAGATACATCATGGACCTGTAACTTTCCTATCAGGCAGGCAGTGCGGTTTTCCCTCTTAAAGTTTCTCTTGCATCATTTGTCCTGCAGATTCAGTGCCGTTATCAGAGTCTAGAGGAAACAAAGAGTCGATTCAGCATTCAGCTCAACCAGCTCCAGCTGACCATCAACATGCTGGAGGTGGAGCTGCAGCAGCTGAGAGACTCTCTGGAACAACAGAGAAGGGAGTACAACCTGCTGCTGGACATCAAGATGCGGCTGGAACTGGAGATCGTCGAGTACAGGAGACTGCTGGATGGAGAATATAAGCAAGCAAAGTGAGATATGAAGCAGTCTTTAATTCTTTATATAACAGTTTAAGAAGAACATTAGACATGGTTTGACACATGTCCACTCTCTCCAAAGGGCTGTGATCATCAGCAAGGTAGTGGAGCATGTGGAAGGTAAGAAACTGTCCAATAAACCAGCTTCACTTTCCTGTAAATGTTTGCTGTCATTAGGGTGCAGCGACTGTCAATGATGCATTATGTGTCTTCTCCACCTCTGCAGAGAAAAAACCCCACATCGAGAGGCGAGTGAAGATCATCACGGAGGAAATCATTGATGGAAAGGTGGTGTCCTCCAGTGTTGACACTCAAGTGGAGGACATTCAGTAACACCTCTGCTAGTGCTAAGCTTCATTTATGATGATTCAGCCCCTAAATAGTTAATAAGTGACTCCTTTAATATCATTTATTACAGTCAACTTTTATGTTGAGCTTAGCCGTCTACAGGTATCATAATTATTTCCTAAATTTAAACTATATAGAAAAAGTACATTTCCTTATTAAGAGGGGTTACCTTTGCATGTTCTCTCTCACTTTTCTTTTTATTGCTTATTTTGTTTTTATAGTGAGGTGGGAGTACATAATGAGATTTTTGTGGTGATTGCTCAGTGTGAGGCCAACATACGTTAAAAATTCAGAAAATACAGATAAAAATGCACGTTTAATCACAAATCAGAAAGGTTTGTGCTTTTGAATAGTATAATTTATTATATAGTATAATTTGTTTAAAACAAAATCATGTTTTGGACACACAAACAATAATTGGGTATTAAAGGTGTTCAGACAATATCAGACATTGTTTAAAAAAAACATAGCTATGTAGGGAAACCTGCATGCAACTTGTCAATCTTTTAGATCACTTGTGATTTTGGCTCCCTGCTGCAGCATCAAGCCAGTTTTAAGCCTTGGAAATAAAATGACATACTAACGTTTTGCTGCAAGACCTTAAAGTCAGTATCGGTATTTTTACTGTGTGGATACTCTGCTAAATATCATAACAACATACTGTAATAAAACCTAATTAAATGTTAACTCTTAAGTGCCATGTAGTTTTTATTATGTAATTCTACTCAAGACCACCAGGTGTCACCTTTGTCTTTCCATCCAACAGTGCAGTCTTGACATAACTTTGATGGATCTTATGATCGCATTTCACCAAAGTGGAAAGAGATTGTTGCTGTACAAAATACATTTAAAGACATGATTAACTGAACTCACTTACAGGACAATGAACAATGTTCTAGAAATAGCACAGTAGGCACAATATTGACCTATGTGATCTACTCAGAAACATGCAGAGCTTTGCCAGAGATGTAAATGTGTCCTGAATGTGACACAGTAGATGTTTTAGAGTGGTTCGGGGAGGCTCATACTTCATGATTCAGTCTTCATTTGGGTGGAGTTGAATCAAGTGGAGACTTGAGATCTCCATACATCCATTATTCACCTTCCTGATGGGAAAATGACTCAACTTGGAATACCTTTCTTCCTTCACTGCTTTTGTGCTGCACTCAATTAACACATCATTGCTGGGTTAGTAAATCAATTTAATGGTCCTGAGATGTGATTCTTGCTGTTTCAGCAGCTTTGAGCAAAAGAGAATGATCAAGTTTAGGCAAAGAAGACTATGCGCATCTGCCTCACAAACAATCGCAATTTGAATCATTCTGCATGACTAGACAAGACAAAAGCCAACAGTGTTGATGGACCTTTGAAACTTACACTTAACTCACCGTAGAGGCAGTCTGAAAAGAGTGTGTGTCACATTCATGATTAAAACAGAGATACTAAATCTGCTTAGATTGGCAAATGCACAGCACACTTCCTCTCCTTTACTGTCCATCTTCTCACCTGGACACACACAGTAACGTCCCATTTAAAACTGAATTCCTAACATCCAATTTGTACTCCTAGTGTCAAACTTCATGCCCAAGAAAGTAAAAGGGGGCAAAAAGAGACTAAATCTACATTTTGCAGTAGCATGTACTCTTTGGACAGAACAGAACAGAAAAAACAACAACAACAAAATCACAAACTCATGTTACCTCAGACTTGTGAGCATCACATGAGTTTTCCCTCAGCTGACTAATCTCTATTATCAACAAAATCAATGTAATTAAGGTCATTAATTGTGTGCATGTGGGTCCTCATTCAATTTAGGTACGCATTGTAATGCTTTTGAAATGCAGTTAGGAGATAGTGAAGCTCTCAAGTGAATATATAAGTTACTTTTATATATTATTAATGACAAAAAGTGAATCTAGAGTTAGTTCTCCTCAGTTCTGTTGCATTTTCTGTTGTAAATTTCCAGACTTCTCAGTGTAACTGCATTGGATTGTTGCATGAATTTCTGCTGTTAGTAAAGGGTGTTGCCAATATGTGCAGGGTATAAGTGCAAACAAAAATCTGTCTGGGCCTGAAATACTTTTTTAAACATCACACTGACAAATGGGCCTTTCAAGAAAAAAACAAAAAAAACTTGATGCATCAGTGATTCACCCCAGCCGTCATTCGCTCTGCTACAAGAGATAATTAGAGAGATATTGTTTCAGGCTGGTCTTCTCTCCTACATGACATACACACCCAGGTAAAAGCACCTCAAGCTAATTCTCATGTCACAGCAGTAACCACATTTCAAACATACTGATCCGGTTTTCACCACAAGCTGTGGTTATTTGTGTGTAACAGGAACTTCGTACCCAGGCTTGAATGGGTCATTCGTATTCTGAGAACTCATTCAGATGAATAGTGGAACACATATGTGACACAGTAAAAGTGTCATTAAGAGTTATTGATATGTTTTTTTTGACAAAACACCCACAAGTTAAACTACAAGTATAACTAAAGTATATGTGGAGATTATCACCTTCTACACACACTGCACATGAACCTATTACTGTAAAGTCTTCATTCAAGTTTCAACATGAATTCTCTAGTTAAAAAAGCTACAAAAAAGGACATTCTTAGTGAATGGAGCATGTGGTTTATAGGAGTCTTCCAATTAAAAGCGTACATACCTCATTCATGGTTGCTTCACACACAGAAACCACAGTCACACCTTGCCTCATAGCCACACATACCATAACCATCACTCACTCAGATAAAACCAAACCCTCTCCTTTGTTTGTCAAAGCAGAAGAGTGCACAGAGTGTCTGTTGATTATATAATATTGTTTCACTCTAACTAAAATTAAATACCCTAGTTTTATCTTCAAGTTAATTAAATCTACCTATAAAGTGTATGTATTGACAAAGAGATCATAATAAAGATAACTTTATTTGTATAGTGCCTTTCATAAAAGAAATGCAGCTCAAAGTGCCCTACAACAAAAGAAATGATATAAACAAAGTGCTTCACATTACGCAACCTGTGAAGAAATGTATAAAGTCTCTTAACACTTTGGTATTTTACATCAAAGAATCCTAAAGCAAGAGCACCTGAGTATGATTGCAGAGCCAGTAGGTGAAAATGCTTGCTATGTTATTAACTTAGAGCATCAGGGAGGCACAAGCACACTTCTCCTGACCACTGCTGCTTCAAAGAGACTTTTATGTGATTTTTGTGGGTTTTGTGAACTGTCATTTAATTGCAGAAGCTGATAAAGTGCCTGTGTTTATTTCTGGTAGCAGTAATTAATTAAATTAGGTAAAGTAAAAAAAAAAAACCCTCTTAATGTTCCTGGAAGTATGCAGCATTTCCAGTTTATTACAATTGCTCACAGGCATTACTCAATAGTCAATACTACAACTCTTCACATAGTGAGCACCACAGAAGTCATTGTTGATTAAACTATGGGTCGGTGTGATTCGTTACCATGACACTAAATGCCTACAATGACCACACCTTTCACAATTCACAAATTAGTTTCTCACTAAAACTCAACCACCAATGAATATCTGTGTAATTCCATTTTGCACACATTTACATACTATTGTCAAAACAGTTCAGTTTACATCAAAGAACCTAACATATCACAAAATTACGCTAAATTTGGGTGCAATTTGATACATTCTGCTACATCTTAAAAGACGTAAATGAGAAAGATAAAAATATATACTGTTAACTCTTAATTGGATTTTACAACACTGAGTGCCTCGTTTCTTTCTTTGATTGACCTCCATTAAAGCCAGGTGAGGAAAAAAAGGGTTAAAAAGTTTTTCACTTCACTTTTCATTGCTCAATCCCACAGAGAAATACTTTTCCTCATGAAAGTTTATGACCTGATCACATGATAACATCCTTCTTTTACATAATGGATGTTGCATGTCTGTATCTGCAGGGGATTGAAGGGACGGATCAGAGATGGAAAAAGAGTCTTCCCCACATGTATTACAAAATGGGGTTGACTATCTGTAGCTCTCCTTTATATGTAAGTGAATATGCATGGGTTTGAACTGCATTACTGGTAATATTTTAGTTTCAAGCAATTGATAACATCTTAAATACTGCAGCATCAAAACGGTTTTATCTTTGCTCAAAATCCAACAATGATTGCACCACCAGATAAAATAAAAACACTACTGATCATTTATTACATACTACATAAAAAATTGCGTGGAGATCTAGAAAAAAGTTTGATTATACTGTAATACAGTAAATGCATTTTGCATTTTTAAAAAGAAATATTCACAACTCAGTGACACAGTTGCTGGGTCCGGCCAGCGGACTTCATCTACATCACAGGCTGCCTGATAATGTTCTGTCTAGGCAAGAAATGGGAGAAAAACCCTCTAGTGTGCCAGATCCAGCCTTGGCAAGACTCCACACCTGAATCACCACAGGCTAATTTCATGGCCTGGTACTGGGTTTTTGGTAGTAAACCTCCACTGCCATGCAAACAAAAAACCCTTCTAATGGGCTTAAAAGGGAGTACAGTGGAAGGAAAACATTTATGAATGCCTGGTTGATGTTGAACGACTCCTTTATCAGCACAGTGAAAACTGGCATTGTCCCAATCTTCGACATAGCCAGGAGACTCTGCATGCTCATGATCCTGCTGCTCACGTCCAAACAAGACATCCTAAAGACCACCTAGAAATGCAAGAAGATGTTCAGTGTTACCCAAAAAACATGCCCATGCGGGCCCGCTGTGGGGATTGGTTTACTGTGGGGCAGTGCAAACCCACACTAAACCAACATGGGCCCTGTGTGTGTTACACAATACAGGGCCCAAAGCAACTTTGCCCTTTTGGGCCCTCATGTGGGTTTTCTGTGACCCACTGTGGGCTTGACCACAGATAGTCAATATATTTTCTTAATGTTTTTCTTATAACCTGGCTGTAAATATATGTAAGTATTCAAAACATACAACTTAGTTGATTACTGCTACTTTCAATAAGAGCACTTATCTTGCATATGCATAGTAATTTTGTGGGTCTATACTGCAGGTACAACAGGACAACATTAATTGATACAGAATGCAGTGGTGCGACTGGTGTTCAACCAGCCAAAGAGGGCACACGTCACTCCGCTGCTTATTGAGCTCCACTGGTTACCTGTAGCTGCTAGCATCAAGTTCAAGTCTCTTATGCTTGCCTACAGAGTGATTGTTGGGAATGCTCCCACCTACTTGAATGCTCTTGTAAGAGCACATGTTACCCCCCGGATGCTGCGTTCATCAAATGAGCGTCACCTGGCTCTGCCGGCCGTACAACCACGGCAATCCAGGTTATTCTCATTTGCGGTTCCACGTTGGTGGAACGAGCTGCCGAAAACCACCAGAGCAGGGGCCTCCCTCTCTGTCTTTAAGAAGCACTTGAAGACCCAGCTCTTCAGAGAGTACCTCCCCTCTTAACTTACAATTACTTAGCACTCTTAACTTACAACTACTTAGCACTACTTAGCAGTATTTATTCATTGTCACACTAATGTTTCTGTTGCAATGTAGCTTGAATGTTATTCTCCCTTGTAAGTCACTTTGGATAAAAGCGTTTGCTAAAGGACTAAATGTAAATGTAAATGTAAATGTAATTGTTTTTGTTAAGTATGGCCAGTATGCCCACTGTTAGCTTGGGCACCTATGGGCCGCCCACACAGGGTCTAACAAGTATACTGCTTTGGGGCCTCTGTGGCCAATCTACTGTGGACCAGCATGAAATGCAGGGGGCATGTGGACCCCACATCCCACACTATGGTGCCCAGGTCTGTATGGCCAAAGGTGGCATGACCTGTGGAGAACCCCACAATTACTTATGGCTGCACAGTGTCACATTGTTACCATGTTGGCCAGGGACTCCTTACATACATCTCTTTACAATATAGTACAGCCTGACAGTAGCATGTAGTATAGTATTGTACTGTAAACAATCACCACTGACTGTGTCTGTTTGAATGCACACTTTTACAAACTGAAATCACTGATCTTTAACGCTTCGAGTTATGCTCAATAGGTTGCTTCATGTGAACCCTGTTATGTTGGAGGACACGGTCAGTGGTGGAAATACTGACACTGTTGATTCTTCTTCTTAGTCTTAGGTGCCATTTTCAAGAATGGAGCTTCTCTACAACCTGCCGGATGCCTGACCTAATATGGTATTTTGAGGGCGTCATTCATGTTAATTTACTATTCTCGGGAAAGCACTTTCATTTAGAACAGGTTAGTTTCATAATGTTTACGACGGTCATTTACGACTGTTTCCTGGTGATACAAGTGTTTGATGAATCCGACGTGGCACACTCATAAATTCCACCTCACGAAAAAAGTAAGACAGATTTAAGAAGAAAAATACGAACATATTCTTGCATCTGGCTTATTGTCTTGAAGGACCATGTCAACAATGAGAGCCTCTTGCTGTTAAGAGAATGTAAGAGTCCCTCCACCCTCACATGGCAGTCCTGCAATACTACAAAGAGGGAACATGCAGTAATTTCATGAACAAGAACATGGTCTATCAAAATTGCAGGAATTTAATCTGAAATGTTTATGGTCTTGCTCTTCCTCCTCCTCTTCCTTCTTGTTACACACACTCTTCTGCCTTTCAGGTTGTTTCCCTCCTTGTTGGTATCATCCTCCTCTTCCAACTCACTTGTGCAACCTGTCCACTCTGAACTGGCTTATATTGGTTTTATCCCATCATTAGCAACCAAGTGAGAACAGTTTAGAGTCGTTGTGTGTAAGCTATGACATCTGTGCTGTAATTGTGTTCAACTTTGGCCTCCTGTGGTTACAATTATGTATCAGAACTGTATCACGACACAAAATGTGTTTTAGTGAGTGAGAATGTGTTTGGAGTTTTACAAAAAGAGTAGTTAAGATCTACAAATTGTGTGTATTTGATTAAAAATTGATTAAGGTTTTTCTAAAAGAGCCATTGATTCAATAAATGGGTTCACGCTACTGAACATTTGGTTCAGAGAAATGGGGTTTACGGCTTTGGCAGTTCAGAAAAACTGCAAAATGTAAACCAAATTTAGCACGTGAACTTAAAAAGAATAATTTAACTCTATCATAATAATATTAACCATGTAATCTGCATTGATAATTTAACACCAACCATGTCAAACTGTTTTCAAGGTCAAAAATGAACCAACATCCTCAAATTGATGAAATAAAATTTTGAACAGCATAAATTTAATTTCAGAAAAAGGAGTCAAGTAAGCACATTTTTTATTTTTTTATTTGTATTTGTTTTACTAATTCTACATTATCTATGTCACAGTTTCCAACTTTAGCCCTGTTTGACCTGCAGTGAGATCTCTCTGCCACTCTGTTGATGTGTGATTCTGTTTTTTTGGCAGATGAAATGATTGCCTTGTGCCTGAGGAAAAATGTCTCTGTCATGCTTTATATCATCTTTGATAACCACCAATTACCATCAAAATGTTTTCTCTTTAAGAATGTGATTAATGTTCTTTATATTTTCATAGTGTCTATTTTATTTTTATTGACAAAGTGAATTAGTCATTTTCAAGTTGTGCAATATGGGTCAATATAATTAGTGTTTCATTTTATGAAATGTGAGAAAGTCTCACAATTTTTGTCAGACCACAGAAAATCTATTTATTTAGTATTTTGCACTCATTTACTCACAGTGTTGCAGTGTAACTCATAATTTAATGCTGACACTAACATCCAATAAACTTTATATAGACTAACTAAACCAGAATATTCTGTAACAATATGCTCTGTTTAAACATCTTCACCAGTGCCACACCCACGATACAACAATGTGCACAAACTATGTCCTGTTGCACTGAATCATGTGCCAACTACCAAACATGCTGTACATATTTATAAATGAAGCAAGAATGCTTCATTTATAAATGTTGGAACTCTACAAATGTCAGGAGAGAATGGTGTTTAACCTTAATTATACGTCTGTGCTGTAGAATACTTTTCCAACACTTGTGAATTGCTATACATTAGAACATGCACACACTAGAGTTTGGTGTGTTAGTGTGAAAATGCTATCTCCAGAGAGCTGTCTTAGACATAATTTATAGCTGTTTAGCACATGCATGGGATGAGTTCTTAACCTCAAAATGAAAAGCAGCAGTGAAAAGAAACACCTGGTTTGTATTACCTCAAGCTGTGTATGTGGCCAGTGTACAGTAGTCATTTGGCAGTTAGAGATAAAACAACTCTTTGTTAGGTTTAACTCCAAGCAAAATGCCCCAAAGCATAAATGCATTATTGTTGCATCTATGAATCCAGAACTGCAAGGAAAAGTTTAAATGTCTGCATTTTTTAATTAAATCAACCTTTCCACGTTTGATGTGAGACTTATTGTTCAAAGTCCTCTGGGCATTATAAAACAGAAAAAGAAATACTGTTGTGAAATGGAAAGAAGCAAACAAGCAAGAGCTTGTTCTTCTTTGAGCATGATGCACATGCCAACGCACAATGCCAAGAAAAATAAAGAACAAGTAGACTCATCGTGGGGAACTTTCCAGCAGTGCTGTGCCCAGTCTTGAATATGGCAAGGTCTCAACTTACGTCATAAATGCCCTTAAAACTAATTCAAACTGGCAACTCTGCAGGCTATTGTTAAGCAAAAAACAGAAGACATTGTATCAGAACTTTTTCAGAAAAGTTTCAGATGTGAAAAAGAAATGAATGTATGAAACACAAAAGAACCAACGCTTAGAAGTTGATTTTATTGCTAGATAACATCAGCATAAAAAAAAGACAAAGGGGTGTGTGAAAAGAAGTATGCTGGCTGAGAGACAAGTGAAAGACTATCATTCATTTTGCTGTGTTTACAGTGCTCGTTTCTGTGGTTACACAACAGGTTTGTCATGGCACAAATTCAATAAAAATGGATTATGTGTCAGAACAGACAAAGACTTAAACCTGACGGATTTGCATCAATAACTAACCTGAAGCTCAGTGACGGGTGTGGCTGTTGGCAATCATACGTTGTAGAAATAACAGGTAAAAGTTCAGATAGATGCACATTAATATGGAGTATGGATATGAATAAAGGCTTAACAGAATAATGAAGCATGTGTTTAGTTTGAGGTTCGGATATAGTTTTGAGGTTTGAATGGTGTCAGTAAATTTAGCAGGATTTAGTGTAACCCCACTTTCTCCCCAGAATCGTTGCATAAAATGAACCTGACGGGGGGGGGGGGGGGGGGGGGGGGATGGGGGTTGATGGGTGGGGCAGAGCACCCATCTCAGATTATGCTCCTCCCTTCAGTTCTGCACGCCCCCACTCACAGCCGAGGGAGCATGCCTTGTGAAGGATATAAAAGCTGAAGGAGGCAAGGCTGTGCATCTCAGTCTATCATCTCCTCTCCAAGACAGGCAGACCTTCTCAGCAAACCATTACAATGGCATCCATGTCAATGAGAAGCGGCGGCATTAAAAGCTCATTCTCTGGGCGCTCCTATTCAAGTGGAGGCTTGGGTGGAGGTTCAGTGCGTAGGGGCTATGCCTCAAGTGTGTATGGTGGTGCAGGTGGCAGTGGAGCAAGAATCTCCTCCGCCAGCGTTTTCAGCTCAGGAGGTGGTGCAGGTGGTTATAGTTTTGGCATGGGAGATGGCGCAGGCTATGGAGCAGGTGGTTGCATTGACATTGGCGCAGGCACCAACGAGAAGGCCACCATGCAGAACCTGAATGACCGTCTGGCCTCCTACCTGGACAAGGTTCGCAGCCTTGAGAAGGCCAATGCTGAGCTGGAACTCAAGATCCGCCAGTTCTTGGAGAGCAAGACCTCCCCCAGGTCCCGTGACTTCTCAGCTTTTGAGCTCACCATTGCTGACCTGCAGGGAAAGGTATGTCACAAGATGCCAAAGCATGTCACGCTGTAGTTTATCATGCAGTGCAAAATGATCCACTGGAATTTAAAGTCAATGATTGTGAGCATTACTGTCCTTGTGTTACATGTATTGCTTTTTGTTGCTGACAGCATAGTTAATGTCTGGAGTCTGTTTGCAGTTGGAGACAGTTTGATGAAAGAACTCCACTAATTATGTTACATGAAACATTTCTTCATCACAGATCCAGGATGCCACCCGTACCAACGGAGGCATCTATCTGGCTATTGACAACGCCAAACTGGCAGCAGACGACTTCAGAACCAAGTAAGAATCATGATGACTGCGAGTTTCTCTGTGAAATGTAAAAAAGAATTGACTCTAAAGAGAACAAGAGATGCATATTTTGAAGGTGCAAACACTGATGTTTGATCTCTTGCTGTGTAACAGGTTTGAGAATGAGCTTGCTATGCGTCAATCAGTGGAGGCAGACATCGCAGGTCTGAAGAGACTGTTGGATGAGCTGACACTGGCCAGATCAGACCTGGAGATGCAGATAGAAGGTCTCAAGGAGGAGTTGATCTTCCTCAAGAAGAACCATGAGGAGGTGGGCAAAGCAAACTGAGTGGATTTGCATGGCGATTAATTCGTTACTGTAAGGTAAAAGGAGCCCAACAAACCTCTTACCAATCTGTGTATTCAACAGGAAATGGCATCCATGCGGTCACAGATGACCGGACAGATCAACGTGGAGGTGGATGCAAAACCACAGGTAGACCTGAGCACCATCATGGCTGAGATCCGTGAGCAGTATGAGGGTGTGGCTGCCAAGAACCAGAGAGAGTTGGAACACTGGTTCCAGTCAAAGGTAAGACTCAACCCTGTACTCTGGTATATATTTAACACGACATCCAGCACTATATATTTATTTCACTTAGTAATTTTAATTGTCTGCTTAGAATCTAGTTTGAAGGCATATAGTTAAACATAACACTGATATTCTCCCATGTCTACTGCAGACAGAGGCGCTGAACAAGGAGGTGGCCGTGAGCACAGAAACTCTACAGACCTCCAAGTCCGAAATCTCTGAGATCCGTCGTACACTGCAGGGCCTGGAGATCGAGCTACAATCCCAGCTAAGCATGGTAAACCCTCATCTTACTCCCTTTTTCATTCTGCACATTCTTTACCTATTCCACTCTCTGCAATATGTCATTCAAAGTTTGATACACCTACAGTATGTTTCAGTGTGTTCATTGTTTCTCTCCTCACCGCCTCTCTTTTCTTCTCTTCCCTCCTGCAGAAAGCGGCTCTGGAAGGCACTTTAGCTGACACAGAGGGCCGATACTCAATGCAGCTACAAGGCCTCCAGAGGCAGGTGACGAGCTTGGAAGAACAATTGATGCAACTACGTGCTGACATGGAACACCAGGGCCAAGAATACAAAATGCTGCTCGACATCAAGACCCGTCTGGAGATGGAAATTGCGGAATACAGAAGACTGCTGGACGGAGAGGGCAGGTAAGAGAGGAGAGAAGGATCAGAGCTTTGTACAGAAATGCATGATGTGATTGCGTGTGAATGTACGGTCTTATATTATTTCTTAAAATAAAAATAAACTGTATGTGTACAACTAACAGAACATTTGTATGTTTTCATCATAAACTAATATAACAATGATTGTGTTACCCTCCACAGCTTTGGCGCTTCATCGACCAGCAGTATGAAGACCAGCACCAAGGTGATAGTGGTGACAGAGGAACTGAAGGACGGCAAGGTGGTGTCATCCTCCACCACCAGCACCTAATCTGTCTCACGCAGCAAACAAACACAAGGGAGCAACACCTGACAACCAAAAGCAAATCTGAATCCAGTACTTCCATCACGTACATGTCTGAACAAAATAAAAGGCTCTCTGTTTGCCGACTGCCATTTTGTTCTCTGTGTCTGACTAAATGTGTCTGCTTCATTCAAAATAATATCATGATGGTTACAGCTGCAATGTTTTGAAATTGTAAATTTCATCTTCCTACTGATGAATGTCAATTTAGATGTTTGATAGTTCAAACATTCATAACTTTGGGACATATGTGTATAAAACCTACACACAATGAAATCATAATAGCTCGAAGCTGCAGTACTTCAGCAGTGTTAGCCACATTATGTCCTGACTATAAAGGACAGATAAAATGGGTCTGTGAAGATAAGGTTGCTAATATGAAACCTGAGGCTAGCTGGTCTTGCCTCTTCTCATTCATTTCTCTGAGATACAAGTGACTTCAGGATTTAAACCCCAAAGACTATCCAGTGTTCAGCAATACAACACTACAGTTGTACAGCTCTCAGGTCTGAACTATAAGACTGAAGCAGAGCATTTGTTAAAAACAGCATGCATGCTCATCAGGACTTTTAACCCCCAGTCAATTAAGATTTTCTGTTTCAAGTTGAACTTTTATTAAACACAATTTGCATATGTATTTGATTTTCCGAAGGCCAACTTATCAAGGGAGTGTGCTTCACTTCCCCTCATGCATGCTGGGATAAGTCTGTCATTACACTGACTAAAGTTGCATCAATTGATGTTTGGCCACTAGGGGGCAAAGGATGGCTCTATTTTGGCACTCATTTATTTCAGTGAAGGAAGGCCAGCAATCCAGAGGTGCTTTCTGATTTGCTTGTGTCATGTGGAGCCCACTACACATGTGCATTTACTTTTTATTCCATGGGCCCACCTGCCTGTCCCAAAGTCTTTTTATCGTGAGATGACATCACACACATAAAAATAACTTTTCAAAGCTCTGCAGGAGCTTTACAATAATAAATCTTCATGGATTAAAAATGCATAATGCAAAGAGTAACTTGGTTTGCAGCTTGAAGCTACAAACGTTTTTTTTAGTTTTTTAATGGAGGTCTATAGGGTTTTTTTTGTTACAGCATCATAGCCACAAACAAAGCCACATATCATCCCACTGGAGTTATTTCTAGCCACTGATGAAAGTTCAAATTCCTTGGCTTTAGCTTAGCCTTACTGTCTGTTTATCAGATGTTGTTTGCTATCAACTGTTTGCTATATAAAGCTGCCCGCTGATGCTGGAAACAAGGTTGATGAGAGCAGTAAGACTCAATCGTATAATAATTGTATCATTAAAGCAAAACGATGAGCTATAAGAGGCTGAAAAGCTCCCTAGAAGTGCAGAGTTAGAAGATAATTCTCTGAGTTTGTGACTACAAGTGACCCCTTTTTCATTACATGTACAGTACTTGATCCATTGTTTGTATAAAAATGCTGATTAATGCTACTTTTAAAAATACATGGGCACATAAAATAAAATAGCCATCAGAAGCAATATCTGCTCTGATATCTGTTCTTTAAGATTAAAGATTCATTATTTGTCAGTGAGGAACAATGATGATGAAAATGTAGCATAAGCAATGAAATCACATATACAGGAGCTGATTCAGTTGCATGATCTTTATTGATTTTTAACAAAGCTTCCAACGCATCACTCAATCTGATCGACGTCCACATCAACAGTCTTGCTGGTTCCAACCACCTTTCCATCCACAACTGTCTCCACCACTGTGATGACCTTGGTGACCACTGAGGAAAAGAAAAGAAACAACATTCATGAGAAAATCTTGTCATGTCTTTTCAAACGCTGTTAAGATTTGAGCAGCACATTAAAGAAAATTAAAGAATGCTTACCTTGCCTTGAGCTGGTGATGGAGAGGAGGACAAGAAGAAGAAAATGTTAGAATGTATAGACTTTGTGATTAAAACATTACATTTTTTTTCACCTATAACATCTGATCTCTCCCTCATCTCTCTCACCTTTCATCCTCCCCATCCAGCAACCGTCTGTACTCTGCGATCTCCAGCTCCAGCCTGGTCTTGAGGTCCAGCAGCATGTCGTACTCTTGCTTGCTGCTTGTGATGTTGGCATGGAGCTGGGACAGCTGGGCCTCCAGGCTTGTGACCATGTTTTGAAGACTTGCTAGCTGTGCAGCATAGCGGGCCTGAGTCTCTGCCACAGTGCCCTCCAGAGATGCTTTCTGGTGGTGTCAGAGGGTGAAGTTGTCATGTGAGTGAACATTCAGTGATTAAGATTTTGATGCACTGACTGCAAGACCTGTAGGTCTGATTGTGATTCTGCATCATTAAACACATCTACAGTGTTGTAGACTTGGAACTATATGCTTACAGTTTCAAATGCAGTAGATGATCATTATTATCAGTATATGTTGACATACCATGCTCAAATGGGACTGCAGTTCGATCTCAAGCCTCTGGAGCGTGCTCTTCAGTTCTTTAATCTCTGTGCGGGATGTTAATAGACTTTCTGTGTGTACAACCACGTCCTGCTCCACTGCTGTGATCTAAGCATATCAAAGACAAAGCGTTACATGTTTTACTCAAGAATTACAGCAGATGACTGTCGTACTCTCAAGATAAGAAAATTCCACAAAGCTCTTTAAAAATCAATTAAACAGTTTTTATTTTGCAGTGGTGGAAGAAGTACTTAGATGCTTTACTTAGTAAAAGTAACAATACAGCAATGTCAAAATATTAAATTACAAGTAAAAGTCCTACATGAAAAATCCTACTCACATGAAGTATTAAAAGTAGTGTTTTCGTACCTGGTGATGTTTTGAATGGATATAGTATTATATATGACATCATTTGATTATTAATACTGAATACTGAAATACAGAATCAGTGTGTAAGCAGCATGTTACCGTTGTAGCTGCAGCTACTTTATATACAGTAGCTAGTTTAATCCAGTGGTTCCCAACCCTCCAAAGGGTCAACAGATAAATTAATAAGATAGGAATCTGTTTTCTGTTTTTGACTTATTTTGTAATCTTTGATTTCATGTGAAAATGTGAAAAGTAACTAAAGCTGTCAAATAAATGTAGTGTAGAAAAGTACAACATTTCATTGACATGTAGTGGATTGAAAGTATAAAGAAGCATAACATGGTAATAATCAAGTACCTCAATATTCTACTAAGTTACTTTCCACCGCTGGTATTTTCTCACCTTGTTCTGGTACCACAACTCGAGATCCTTGCGGTTCTTGGCGATGCCACTCTCGTAGTGTTCCCTGATGTCTGTCATAACCTTGTTCAGGTCTGTAGAGGGACAAGCGTCTACGGACACGTTGACCTGGCCGCCCATCTGACTCCTCATCATAACCAGCTCCTGTGGGGGTCAAAGGGCAACACCTTGATCAGTCGGTGCAAAATCTCAATGTAATCAGGTATTTTTTTATTTATTATAACAAAAGTATCTTCCTGTATTGTATGCATGCATGCTTTTGGTTCTTTGATCTCTATTAAGAACTGTGTGAGTGTGTGTTTGTGTGTCTGAGACAAACGGTGACAATGAGCTAATGGAGGCAGAGAAGAATACTAGGAAGTGTGCGGTGGAGAAGGGGGCAGCTTTGGGAGAATGGAGAGGGCAACAGAGCTGTTTATAAAAACATGCAATTTCCTCACTGCTATCAGAGGTGAGGCCGAGGTCATGTGTGCACAATTAGTCTGGTTTAGGTTACAATGGACCATAACAAATGATGAGAACTTTTTCATGTAATGAATAGCTGCTGTGTAAAGTTCCCAGCTGCTAAAACGATGGATGATGTTGAACATTGTGTCATTTATCACTCGTGTACTAACATTTACTTTCAGACACTGTGCATACACAGTGTGGGTGTTGGCCTGTGTGAATGTATTATGTGCTGACATTTTTTGTTCTCAACCAACCCTGAGCTAGTTCAATTTGGTTCCCCACCACTCTCTACACCCTCACCTCTTCATGGTTCCTCTTGAGCATGATGAGCTCATCCTTCAGGTTCTCATACTGACTCTCCAGATCCATCCTGGCCAGATTCATCTCGTCCAGCACCCTCTTCAGTCCTGCAATGTCTGCCTCCACAGCCATCCTCATAGCCAGCTCGTTCTCATACCTGAGGGCAGAGGGCACAGGAGGAAGTCCAGGCAGGTCAGACAGGTTTTAGTGGATCGTTAAGATTAGAAGTTGTTAGTTAGACGTGACGTCACGCTTTGATGCACAAGTAAGGTTTCACTTATGTGGCAGGTTGGAGAGGGCACACTCACTTGGTTTTGAAATCATCGGCAGCCAGTTTTGCATTGTCGATGTCCAGGATTGTCTTGGCATTGAGTCTGGAGGCGATACGAATCTGAGAAGGGAAATAAACACAAGGAAACAAGTCAAAAAAGAGACATCTCATGTTTCTAATAGTTTACTGGACACAACAGCACTACCGCTATGGGATGTTTTAGGCCAATATATTGACATTTAGAGTTCAAAAAGTATGTTATACACTGATTTATTTTGATATCCCATTTTAAGGCTTTTTTAGAAGGGATCCCTTTAAATGTGGTTATTGGAGTGGTTATTTACTCATAAAGATATACACTGATAGTGATGATACTTAATAATGTCAGTCAGGCTGTGGCTTCTGTAATTATCACTGTGACACTGAACGCTGTCGGCAAGATGTGATGCACTGTAGGAATGACAGTCACGAAAATTGCCGTCTCACTGCTGTCTGGTTGTGTCATGTGCTTCCTGATGAGATGGCTTACTTCTAAACTATGCCAATGATGGATTTACTAGCTCTCTAAATGAAATGTCACCTGTCATACCTTAACCCCGAAATCACAGTTAAGCCACATGCAGTACATACCAACAAATACCTGTCCAACCCCTTACTTCTAAACTCCTAAACTCACAAGATACAATAATATCACAAAGATGAAAAGATAATAGAAAAGACTGAAACACATCCACATCTCCCTGCTTCCTCTTACCTTGTCCTTCAGGTCATCGATGATGACGAAGTAGCTGGTGTAGTCGTGGGAGATGATAGTTTTGCTCGCGTACCAATCCCTGATCTGCTTTTCCAGCTGGTTGTTCTCCTTCTCCAGGGTGCGGACCTTCTCCAGGTAGGAGGCCAGACGGTCATTCAGATTCTGCATGGTGGCCTTCTCATTGGCTCCGACATGGAGGTCCAGGCCGTCGGCAAGGTTGAGGCCTCCATGGGATGGTGCATAGTTCATCTGGGCTGAGGAGATACGGGTCCCACGACCACCTGCTCCACCGTAGACACTCATGGTCCTTGAGCCGTAGGATCTTGAGCTGAAAGACATGCTGAAGGATTTGAATCTGGACTAGGTAGGGATACTGGAGGTGATCAGCAGTTGAACGCATCAATTGAGTGTCCTTGGTTATATAGCAGCAGCAAAGTGGGAAGGGCTGGGAGTTGAAAGGGAAGAATGCAGCTGACAGGCTACCCCCATACAATCTCTCCATCAGCATGGGTGTGGTGGTTGGTGGGTAGGGGGTTATTCACCTTCTTTACAGGTCAAACTTGTGATTCCACATTTTAACATTTCTCAATGAAAAGGTATTCCTTGAATACATTTCTTGTAGTCCTGAACCTGTAGCAGTGTGTAACAGCGGGTTTAAAGACACAAAACATGCATTCTTAAATAATGTACACCTACGGTAAAGAAGAATAGACTATGTACAGCTATATAGTAAGTATTCATTTAGCCTGATTGCTCACACCAGTGACAGAAATGGCACATACAAGTGACAATTTCACCTCAGTGAAACTTGGGGCCAAAGGTAGAGGGCAAAGCATTTCTAAGATGGCTGAGGTTATTTTTGTCTCAAAAGTTTAGAGCCAAGATGTTCACGATTGTGTGTACTAGTCATTATACAATATACTCTGATGAATAAATAAATACTCAACTGTCACAAAACCAAAGGTGACAAGCCCACAGAGGCCTACAAGACTCTGCTTGCTTCACATGTAATACAGAGGCAATAGAAAACAAAAAGGAACAAGTAAAGCTAATAGCATGTGTCACAACATAACAGTTGTAACTTAATTGTACCATCTTTTCATACCTTGAAGATAAGCCTTTGTTAAATGACTGGTATTTAAACCTGTACGCCCACCTGCTATGTCTCTGGAAAAGCACAAGTCAAACATTCAACAACAACAATCAACTGTAAAATATTTCATCTCAATCACACAGGTGACTCTTTCTGTCCACCTGAGCAACATACCTGTGTACTCTGCGGGATAGGGGTGACAATTTGCTCTGGATGGGAAACATGCTAAGTAAGTAGGTTTGCTTAGGCTTTATCTAAAACATTTCTTCTTCGTCAGTCTTGAAATAACTAACACTATAATGAAACTTGAATCATTTTATGTAGAGTAAATTAAACATTGAAAACAACTCTGTGGGCTCCATGGATAGTTATTTGAACAATTACATTAAAAGATTTGTTCAGTAAATCTGTTGGCAGGCATGTCAATTAATCTGTTCCAGAGTCGTACCATATCAGCCTTTTTCCTGACTTCACATGGCTCCTAAAGCTGACCCTAACCCTGACCCAAATGCCAATTGGAACTTAAGGCAGCAGAAAAGGATGGAACAACTATGGAAGACAAAATGAGGCACATTGTCTGAACAAATGACTGAACTTGTCATAGGGTCAATATCCTCTTAAATAAGTAGAAAGATTGTGAGAATGTCAGATATCATTGTTCACTACCAATGCTAATAAATAAAACAAACAAACGCATGTGGTCTGTGCCTGTGACTGACGGTTTTGTACATGTTCTCTGTATAGCACTTAAGTGGATCTGGATTTTTCTTCCATCTCTGAGTACTCCCGCAACTTTAAATGTGACGTTACCTATGGGCTTACAGCTTTAGTATGCTCTTGTATGTCTTTGTGTGTGTACATATATGAAAATATAGTTTTTATGAAAATTAATGTGATTAACACCCACATCATGATTGTACAAGTTTGACATTAACTTGTAAAAATGTACCATTTGGTTTCATTGGTTTATAATCCTCCACACATACACATCCTCACACTAGCAAGAACTGATCACCTACATTTTTTTTGTTTTCAGTTATCTCTCACTTGTCTCCACCCCTACTTTGTTTTCATTTCACAACCTCTTCAGTCAACGCTCAGGCTGATAAGCAGGGTGAGTCCTGAGAAAGACACGACTGATGGTTTGATAACGACTGAAGAATGAATGCTTCAGTTGTGTTTTTTTATATAGTACAATGTGCAAAATATTATTGGAGGGGAATGACACACATTCTAATCCAGTGCATGCTTCCATTATGCAGCAGATCTTTTTTTATTGATTATTAAAGCCCTAATTTATTTTTTTATAATCATGATTAATGTTATTTTTATTTTATGACTGTCACTTTATTATGCTGCTGGGACCTGAGTGCAAATCTCATTCTGTTCATGTAAAAGCATGTTTTGAATGACAATAAACAAACCTTGAACCTTGAACCTTGAAGGATATCAGTCAGTGAAATGATTGGTGTGGATGATTCGAGGGCTGATGCATGTTTAAAGTCGAAAGAAAACACAGAAACCAGTGTCTTATCTTGGATCTCTTAAACTGTAGACTGGGTTGTAGCTTTCAATTAAGGACAGTAATTACTTGTAGTGAAGCTGTTAAAAAGATTTGACAGTTATCAGTACACAGTGAGATGTGCCTTTTGTTGGGAAGAGGCCCAGTATTCAAATTAAATTATATTTTTCCATTTTTAGGTCCTGTAGCAGGTAACAAGGTCTGCCATATTAAATCTACTGATCTGTCTGACAGGTCAGGTGACACCATTCTCTCACATCTTTAAACTGCATTTAATCCCACTCTCATTCAGTCTTGTATCTAGATTAAATCTGCTCAGGCTAAACTGCATTGGCTTGCCCCACTGGCTGAGCAGTTTCATCTAAATGCCATGATCCGCCCAGTAGCCCTGCAATCATCCCTGCTTGTCTAATAAAACAAAAAAGGTAATTAAGGTAGCAAAGACTTATAAATTAAAATTATTGTTGTTTATAGGAGAAGCTATTCTGGTCTAGTTTTGGCTTGTGAATACATTTTAAAATCTAAACTTTCTTTCCCACAAACACCTTCAGGCCTTACAGCCCTCAAGTAATGTAGCACCCTGATAGGTGTGACAGGCTTGTAAAACAACTTTCTCCATTTTTTCCATTTCCCTTAAACATGTTCCTCAAGTCACTGTTCTCACTCCTGGATTATAAGTACTGATAGGTCTTTTGTTCTATCAAACACTCAAGACAAAAATGCTGCTCTGCCTGCCTCCTTTGTACCACATCGGCACCCTACATCTCTTTCTCTCTGATAAGACAGGTTGATGGTATGTTTGCATGTGGAGGGAGAAACTGCAGGTGTAGTAACACACCTTTATGTGCATATGCTTGGACAGCATAGGTATTTATTGTTCATAAAAGTTACTGCTTTTGGTGTGTTGCATTACGCACACAACTGCCCTGATCTTGTAGCTTCTACATAATACATTGTGCATTTGAAAAGCATGGTCTGGCTGTATGATTGCAGCTCTTCAAAGGGGCTAATCAAGTATCCAGCACATAAATCCAGTGCAGACCTACTTTTTAATATATTGAAAAAAAGGAATGCATAAAATGAATAATGAATCACAGTCTTATTTATAATGTCATCAAAATCATCACATATTGGGAATAGAGATTCCAGCAGGTCAATGTAAAATCAGCCCAAGGAAAAGGCCACCTTTAAAAACGTATGGGTTCATAATTAAAGAATACATTTTCAAGTATCTCTTAAAACAACATCCTTATGTACACTGACACTGTTTTTTCTTGCCATAATCAATCCTCTTGCTCATCCAGTAGGAGGCGAGATAAATCAGTTCTCTTTTGTGTAAAAAACTAATTTTATCTGAAACTAACATGAGTATTCAGCAGTCTATCTTCAAAATGTGTCTTTTTAAAACAAAATACCGTCTATGTCTTACTATCCCATCACTGCAGCTCAGCATGGAAACACTTTCTCTGGAAACACACAAAGATTATCTAAAACTTTTGCACAGTACTGTATATTATATTATGAAATAAAACAGTGCAGGTTATGTTTTCATTGAGTTGTCTTAAGTGTGCTGGTTTGGTTTAATTTATCCGTCAGTGGTTAAAATAACAATTCAGGGATTCGAGGTGTAAGCAAGCTCAAAGAATGATGTCGCAAAGATATAAAATTTAAAAAAAAGTTTCAACACTCAACACTGACCAATCCTGACCAAGCATAAACTCACCACCTCCCAACAGCTGTCCACGCCCACTTTGATTCATTGTTCAAAACTGAAGAGGCAGAGAACTCAAAGTGGACACAAAATTACCTGCTAACAAGAACAAGAAAGAGATGTGTGTCTTTCTTCTCTGCTCACTCCCATTATGTCCAGATGCTTTCACGGACACATTCTGCAGCTGCTTGCTGTTATTAGATGTCGGCTACAGTGTGCATTTGTTTGCAGTTGTATTATATAACTAAATACTTTGTGAATGTCTTAGTAGGAAGACAAAGAGAGAAAATATGTGTCTGCTTACTTTGAATTGTGCTTTAAATGGCTTGCAACCCACTGAACATGAAACATTCATTTTTAAATATTCATTAAACAGATAGCGCCATGGTTTAAATGTACTTTTAATTACCTCTGACCTCATTACATGTATAAATATACGCTGACTGATAAAATACACAGGAAGATCAACATCATATTCTTCTTAAGGAGGAAGAAATTTGTTTAACCAGTTTGGACTCTTACTTCTTTAAAACTTTCATAACTCTCTCAGGTGTGGATTCACTTTGACTCATTACACAAAAATGGGTGCATGCTGGATTTCCATGGTGGGCAGTTTTTGCAGTGACCATCGCTAGAGGGAGCTCTTCGGCTGTGCAACTCACCTCCACAACTCAGAAATCTGTTTCACAGGAAGGGTGTGGCACTGTTGATCATCTGTTGCATTTGTCAAGTCAACTTTGAGATGCGTCAACCCCAAAAAACCTCATCACATCATCTATTTCTCAAGTATCACTTACAGTATGAACTCTGCGTAGGTTTGCAACATGATACTTATATTATTTCTGGCAGTTCCTTTGAATATTTCTCTGAAGCGTGAGTTGATTTAAAACAAGAGGTCTGCTGATGCAACTCAAAGGTTAAATAATGTCAGTTTTCTCTCCTTTTATTAGCCATGGTATAATCTATTATTCATTAGGTTAAGCAACCACAATAAATGAAGCAACTGCAGTTCAAGTTATACTTGAAAAAAATGTTTACTTGAGGGATATATATGTCAAATGTGATATTTATTCATGTTATGTGAAACCCCATTAATGACATCATTCTATAGCACTTAACATTCTTTATCACTGCACTTCAGTAGTCATCTATTCCATTTGTGGCAAAAACAGCAGCTTGTGTTGGTGCATTAATTCGTTGTCATAAGGTGTTTTCACTTTTGAACAGACCAAGCCTTCTGGTAATATATCTTTATTAATGGAACTAAAGGTATAAAGCAAGGTGGCACTATTGACAAAAGACTTGTGTTTACTTGAGATACAGTGGCTGAAAAGATAAGTCTAGCTGATAACTCAAGGTGTTAGTGAATGTTTAACTTCATGTCTAGAAGCTGGTTCCACAGCACACAAACCCGAGCGTGTCACACCTCATACTACATAGCCAGACACAGGTGTAATCCCACGCCTCAGCACATTTTACTGTGGATGTTCAGTCTATGATTCAGTCCAGGAACTCGGTCGAAGGTGTTGCATGCATGATGTTATTGCACAGTGCAGGCTAAAGAGTTAAGCAGAATGTGATGATGCCTGCTGCGGAGGGGTGTGGTACATCAGGAGGAGGCTCCACGGACCATGTTGCTCCACACAGGCCCACAGCTGTGATTCATAGTTAATGTAACTCTGTACAGAGCTACACCCTCTGATGTTTATCTGTTCGCAGGAAAGACTTTATTAAATGGCCATTGTTATGCAAGAAAGAACTTATTAACTTGTAATGCTTTCATGATATGGATTTTCTCTAGAAGTCATACGTTTGCAAATGATTCACAAACCACTATCTAAGTTGTGTTCCTCTCAGCACACACACCTAGAGGCAAACCTTGTTCTTGTTAAATATCATAAAGGTGCTGCAGAAATCTGTCCTGGTACAGATTTAACTGCTGTATAAATATTTCCTGAACAGTGCAACAGGCTGCTCAGTAATTGCTGCTCAAATTTTTAAAAATCTATATATATCAATGTACTTTTATTCTATTTCATTCATTTGATGTATTATTAATTCTTCTTTGTCTTACTTTATTGTTTCATTTAATTTCATGATTTTGAAGTGTTATATATTTTATTTATTTAATTATTTTTTTATTTTAATTGGATTTTTTTGTGGATGTTCATGCACTTTTGTGGCTGCAATTGTTTCAATCACTTTTTGTGTTGCCACTGAACTACTGCCTTTTTCTTGAATTGATATATATATATATATATATATATATATATATATATATATATATATATATATACACTACCGGTCAAAAGTTTTAGAACACCCCAATTTTTCCACTTTTTTATTGAAATTCAAGCAGTTCAAGTCCAATGAATAGCTTGACATGGTACAAAGGTAAGTGGTGAACAGCCAGAGGTTAAAAAAAAGGTTAAGTTAACCAAAACTGAAAATTATACAAAAACACTTAAAAATGTAGGTCTTTCCTACAGAGAAAATGCGAAGAAAGTTTCCTTCACCATCAAAACGCACTCAGAAACTGGGGGAAACTCTGAAAGGAAGAGGTCTAGCAGACCCAAAGCCACAACAGAGTCAGAAGACAAGTTTCTGAGAGTCAACAGCTTGCGTGATAGGCGGCTCACAGGACAACAGCTTCAAGCACAGCTTCATAGTGGTCGTAGTAAGCAAGTCTCAGTTTCAACTGTGAAGAGAAGACTTCCAGTTGCAGGTTTGACAGGTCGAGTTGCAGCAAGAAAGCCATTGCTAAGACGTCAGAATAAGAAAAGGCTTGCCTGGGCCATGAAACACCACCAATGGACTACTGAAGACTGGAAGAAAGTGTTATGGACTGATGAATCAAAATTTAAAATATTCTGTTCATCACGCAGGAGTTTTGTACGCCGTTGAGTAGAAAGGATGGTTCCTCAGTGTGTGACATTAACTGTCAAACGTGGAGGAGGAAGCATGATGGTCTGGGGCTGTTTTTCTGGATCCAGGGTCGGCTACCAAAGCATTCTGCAGCGCCATGCAATACCCTCTGGTATGCACGTAGTTGGTCAGGGGTTAATCCTACAGCAAGATAATGACCCAAAACATAAGTCCAAGCTATGCCAGAACTACCTTAGGAAAAAAGACCAAGATGGTAAGCTTGAAAACATGGAGTGGCCAGCACAGTCTCCAGGCTTAAATCCCATCCAGCTGGTTCGGGATGAACTGGACAGAAGAGTGAAAGCAAAGCAACCTACAAGTGCTACACATTTATGGACACTTTTGCATCAGAGTTGGGAAGAACTTTCTGAACAATACTTGATTTCCATTGTGTTCAATAGTGTTCAGCTGTTATCTGCCAAAGGTGGCTACTCTGATGAGTCAAAAGTTGAGAATACATTTTGGTTTTAACTGCAGTTGTTTATTTGTTCTTTGCTTTCATTTCAGAGTACAGTGACACATTAAACTGCATCATTTTCAATAAAAAACTGGAAAAATTGGGGTTTTTAATTGGAGGAATTAGGGAGAGGAGCTGTTTGTCCATGCTGTGTTGTGTGTATCCTCAAGAAAAACAAGTTTGAACTGCTACCTTTAGGTGACGCATTAAACTGATAGCTGTGTATCATTGGTGACACATGTGACAGCTGCAGTGACAAACCTTAAGATTTACTGATGTCCCATTTTGACATGACAAGACAGGTTGTGGATGTGTCAACTTATTTTACTGGATGTGATAACTCTGTGTAAGACATGCGAACATCAGCTGGTTATTATTCCCACTGTGCTATGAAATTGATAGTATGTCATTCTCAGATGCAGGAAAACAAACCATCCAGACCTCAAGACAATAGGTGAGATTCAAGCATGAGTTCATAGTGACACACACTCTCCATGTGGTTGCTATGCTACAACCAAATCAAATAGTGGATTGTTGTGATGATGTTTAGAGTGTATTGTAATGTCAAGGTGACATAAGTGAAAAAACATAACAGTGGATTTCCGTTCAGGTATTGTCTGATCGCTTCTCTTCCTTTAGTCTTGACTCTCTTTGTTTGGTGTTGAATAGAAACTGCTGTTGTTCAGCTGAAAGAAGGAAACTCAGAACATCATGGATGAAATATTAAACTATTGTTGCTGGAGGTAAAATCCCTGCTACAGTTTATTGTGAGACTACTCCAAAATGCAATGCTGCTACCAAGAATCACAGACCATTAATCACTGGTGATTTGGAACATTTCAGTATCTAAATATTTAATCAGAGTTTCTCAAAATGTTGTTTGCTTTAATTTTAGTGTATAATTTTAGTTGCACTACAAAAGGACATAAAACAATGTAAAAAGGTGTATAGCACTTCCTTTTTAATGAGCCCAGATTGATCAGTCTCCTGAAAAATACACCACTCCTTTGCTAAAGGAAGTCTGTTTATCGAGGGATCTTATCTTCAGTTTTACTTCACCCCTTTCACTACCCTGTGGGATTTGAAGAAGGGAGTGGGTTTTCTTGCTTGGCAGCAGCTTGCTCTCATTAGAGTGTGCATTCATGTGCAGTTGTGTGTACTGTATTACTGCATGAGTGTATCAGAAGAGGACAAAGAGGGAAAGTAGTATTTAGTGGTATTTCTCCTGAGTCCCACAGTTTATTATCATCATAATGCATGAAAAAACTCCCACAAAGGACAAGTAGAGACACCTAAAGATTTAGATATAGTTAAAAGGAAAGGAAGGGTTTGGTGTAACTGGAAGTTTTGCAGGTCCTAATTTGTGTTCTGAGTAAATATTGGATGTCATATAGCCTTTCTTCTGAATTATAATTATATAGTCACAAAAAGTAGCTAATTCTGGGTCTGAAGCTCTCATGAGAAGCTGTAAACATGCATTATAACTTCACTGCACCCTTTATGTCTAACCCATTCACCAAAGTGATTACAAACAGGGCCCAACTGATATTGGATTTTTGGGGCCGATGCAGATACTTGTATTAGAGAATTTCAAAATTACGACATTGATATAAACTTTATGGCATCAAATGACATCACTGCATTGAAACCGTAAACTTAACTGAGAGTTTAATGATTATAAATAATATAAATAAAGAACACAGGACAAAAAAGTGTATATATCAAACTTCAATTAAGAAAAGGGATCAAATATAAATAAAATGCTGCTTATATAACTTTAAAAAAAATGAAAAATATTGGCACATATCTGACAACATATTCGCCAATATCAATATATCTGTGATAGGTTGTTATCAGACCAAAATATTACTCGGACTCTAATTACAATATAATTTAAAAAGTGCAGATTGACACAACAGATAAAAGAAATATACACATAAAAATGGTTTCCTGCAACACTGGACAGGAGATTTTTTAGTTTTTCAGTAAACCGTGTTGCCATGAGTCATGTTTTAGTGAAAACACCCATCTATGGTCTCATCCACTTTGTTCTGACACCTTGCCAATGTGAAGCAGTTTCTTGTCTCTATTTCAACAGATAATCCAGTCTGCTAGGTATTTGCCCATCCCCGTCTGTGTCTTGTGCCAATGTAAGATAGTCTCAAACAAAGGTCTTCTTTGAACTCTGCTGAACACATTTATATTGTATTCAGGAGATGTAGAGAATATCTTTTGTGGTGGACCACAATCCTCATCTAAATGTAGTTCTCTGCACCCACGGGACACCTAGCAACACCTCCCAGGTTTTTGTGTATATTTCCAATCTGAGCTCTTAGTAGGGAGTTTTCTTTTCTTGGTTTAAATGATGGTCTGAGTCGGGAGGAGTTTGTCATCCACTGTTTTCATAATGTGGGTGATGACAGGCCTGCTGAGACTATAGACAACAGTGATTTAAGACCACACAAATAAACATCTTGACTTATTTTGAACTCCTATCAAGGCAAGAACAACTTGGGACTCAAATATTGGACATCTGAGACAATTTTGAACTGTTTCAACTCCCCAAACAAAAGCTTCTATAATAATAACATTATTTTCTTTTAAAGATTACATTTGGTTAAGCAAAGCCTAATACAAAAAAAGATTAAGTCTGGGAAGATCTGCTGCAGTGCACTCATACTTTATTTTTTGGTCATTTTAAATTTAAATGCAGGACTATGAAAGAAATAACACAATCCTCCTCTTAACTGCATTCATAAGCAATAAAACACACTTTTTTTTTTTTAAAGATTTATTTTTTAGCTACAGTATTTTGCCTTTATTTATATAGTAACTGGCAGAGAAGCAGACAGGAAACAGGGAGAGAGAGAGGGGAATGACCTGCAGCTACCCGGTACCCGGCCAGATACAAAACCAGGGACGCTGCGCTTATGTGGCACTCGACCACCAGGATGCTCCAAATAAAACACACTTTTATTCAATACGCTCTGGGATTTGCAGCTACAGCCTCACTTGCTCTGGTATGACCAGTATTTTTATGATGGCTAATGTTTGCGTCACTATGTCAGTTTGTTGACTTCAACTCTTGTCCTTGTGTTACTGTTACACTATGTCTTAACATGTTACAGATAAATATTTCAATGGTTTATCACAAAATACAACAAGAAACTGACTCAAGAGAATCATGGCAAATGAAGGGAAATTTGGTGCGTCATGAACCGGTAATTGCCATTTGTGGCGACTGTGGCTGCAAAGTTACATAGAGTCAGTTTAAAGTTACTTGTTACCTAAGAATCAGCAATACAGTCATCTGAGTTATTCACTGACATACTCTGACGTGTATTTTGAGAGTTATCAGATTATAAAGACATAATTAAAGGTGCAGTAAAGCTAAAATAAAGGCTACAGAAATTCTGGTTTGTGCACAATTGAGTTAAGCCTTTAAAATGTTATATATTTTTCTTTTTCACAAGTATCTGTAATTAATATCCACAAATGTTGAGGTCAATTGTGTTGCTCAATGCAGTGATGGATAGAGGGACCAAAGCCTGCTCATACACACAATACACAAGAAGCATGATTCACTTCTCCCTGACTGAGAGGTGACCCCCATCTGCCTCCCCCATCTCCCGCTCCAGATACCAGATGTTACAGTATGAGAGCACAGAAATAGGCCAGAGTCCAACACTGAGATAAGAAGGACAACACAACTCAACAGACTTTTACACACACACACACACACACACACACACACACACACACACACACACACACACACACACACACACACACGCACACACACACACACACACACACACACCCATACATACGTGCACACCCAACCACCCACACATTAACACACGTACCCGAACGTTGGAACCACACACAATCCCTTGAGGCCTCATAGCCTGTGACACCAGCCAAAACCAACAAAATGAACAGCGCATGTGCACACACACAAACGCACACACAGACATGCACACTCACACACACAGGATACAGCACTAAGGGGGGATGTTTTGTGTGATATGGTGAACAATGGGGTGCTGACGAATTCCTTTAAAAAGGTTTGACTGAAAACATGGAAACAAGGTCGGTTAGTGGTTCAGGGCTACAAGGAATTCATGCAGCTGTCAATCAATAACAACTTTATTAATCCTTCTTATTTGATCTGTTTAACCGCAATGCCACTCAGATAAAATCTACATGTGATTAAATGGAAGAGTCTATAATTTAACTTGGCTGCTACTTCCTTCTTCTTTCTTCTTTGCCACTGAAAGATGAACTGTGCAAACCACACACAGCAACAGTATGTTGCTATAAATGAATGATGCTAATATTACAAACAAGGATTCATGAGACCACTTTGGATGTATGCAGGATCTATTGGATAAAATACTGTAATGGCTGTGCAGTTAAATGTTTAATTTGGATTACTTCAACTGTAACTTGATCTTATCATCATGGGTGATTTTTGACAAAAGAGCACTGACAAAAGATATTATTTGCAAAGTGCTCAATGTAAATGTTGACTTATGGTGGGGCACTGGAACAATAACTATGCCTATTTGCATAAATATACCAAATCGAGAGTAGACAAGGCTAACAGGTTCTCATAAACATATATGCAATTATAATATACTCACACATGGTGACATAGTGACATAGTAACTAATAACTAAAGTAAAGAGTAAATAATAACTCAACAGACTTTTACACACACACACACACACACACACACACACACACACACACACACACACACACACACACACACACACACACACACACACACACACACACACACACACACACACACACACATTCCATAACAGTGTCCTCACAGGAGAGGGAAGAAACCCAATCCTGGTCCTCAAAGGAAAACAAACGGTGGTTCTGCCAAGCTGAACTATAAAGGAAAACTCCCTCCTTCCCTCCCCAACTCCCTCCTCCCTGTCAGGCCCGCCCCAGGTCCAGCACTATATCAGGAAGCTGCCTCCCTCCATCACACTCCACAGTCCTGCTACAGTCTACAGCTGTATAACAGTCCTTTCTCCTCGTCTCCTCTCTTGACCAGCAGACATTCACTCATCATGTCATACAGCTACAGCATGATCGGCGGTCCCAGTGTGATCACCAGACAGAGCCGCAGCTACACATCAAGTGCTGCCCCAAAGGCTCACAGCGTGTCAGGATTCAGCCTTAGGGGAGCCCCTCGCATCTCCTCTTCAAGCGTTCGCACCGTCTCCTCTGGATATGGTGGTGGATACGGTGGTGGATATGGTGGAGGTTATGGGTCTGGCAGTGGTGGATTCGACCTGTCCGGTGCCCTGGACCAAAGCAGCATCCACCTGAATGAGAAGGCCACCATGCAGAACCTGAACGACCGTCTGGCCTCCTACCTGGACAAGGTTCGCTCTCTGGAGGCAGCCAATGCCAAGCTGGAGAAGCAGATCAGAGAGTACTACGAGCTGAAGGGCCCTGCAGCAGAGAGGGACTACAGCAACTACTGGGCCATTATCAACGACCTGAAGGACAAGGTATTGTGGCTCCCAGGCTCAACCAGACAAGTCAATCGTTTGTATAACTGTTAATGATTATCAAGGGAGGGTTGTAAAAGGTTACACGCATTACAGGCATAACTAGAGTCTGCATGATATACTGAGCTTCTTAAAACCCCAAAATAAACAAGAGAGGTTATGTGCATGGGAGTATGATCCAGTGTTGCCAAATCAGATGTAGCTGTGGGACTTCAATGGGTGATGCTTCTGATACAGATGAGAAGTTAACTGATAAGTTATAACTTTATAACTAGTCTTTGCTACTGCATGGTACTGCAAAATTAACTGTTTTGTGTGACAGTGTGACTTTTGCCTTTTGACCAACTCCCGATGTTGTTTCTCGTTTAAGATCGGTGCCGCCACCATCGGCAATGCCAACATCCTCCTCCAGATTGACAACTCCAAACTGGCAGCTGATGACTTCAAAATCAAGTGAGTATGAATTTCCACTCAAGAGCTCTTCATCTTGTTTACACTGATAATTTAGGGATTGGGGTCAACTCACAATGATGTTCTCTACTCTCCAAACATATTAGATTCGAACATGAGCTGATGATGCGCCAGTCAGTCGAGGCTGACATCGCCAACCTGCGTCGCCTGCTGGATCAGACCACTCTGACCAAAGCTGACCTGGAGATGCAGATCGAGGGCCTGCAGGATGAACTGGCCTACCTCAAGAAGAATCACGCAGAGGTGCCTGATACACATCTTCTAGCTGTAGTCATTACTGTGCTTGCTATGACAACACTACCTTGCTCAATCACACCTATAGAAATGTTTAAAAAATGGTATTAATGGTGACTCCCCTCTCCATCCATGGGTGTTCAGGAGCTGGCAGCACTGCGTTCTCAGCTCACCGGCACAGTCAACGTGGAGGTTGATGCTGCACCCCAGCAAGACCTCAACAAAGTCATGGAGGAGATCCGCGCCCAGTATGAATCCATCACTGACAAACACCGTCGCGACCAGGAGTCCTGGTTTAATGAGAAGGTGAGAAGATTATCACATAAACAAAGGCGTCATAGTACACACTTTGCAAATCATTGGGTTTACTCCCTCAGGAGTCAAACCTGTAATTAAACATAATCTCAGTGACACTCTCAGTAAGTAATCACTATGACTTCTAACTGTGTATTTCTTGCTCTAGTCGGCATCCATATCCAAGGAGGTGGCGATCAGCACAGAAACAATCCAGACGTCCAAGACAGAGATAGGTGACCTGCGGCGCTCACTGCAGGGCCTGGAGATTGAGTTGCAGTCTCAGCTCAGCATGGTGAGTAAAGAAAAAAACCCCGAACCCAAACCATCTGTTCATGTCCCACTGATCTTGCCTTATATGAACACAATTCTCAGATCCCCGTCTTGTCAGAAGCAATGAAGAAAGAGAGGGTTGAGGGTACAGAGCAGAGGTGGGAGCGGTCAGAGAAGGAGGCTTTGTTGAAAGAATGAAGGGAGGGAGATAAAGAAGGGAGTGATGGTTGCTGTGGAGGAGAGAGGAGGAGGAAAACATTTCACAGACATCTGCTCAAATTCTGAGAGACATAAAAGAGCTTGGAGAAAGCTGAAGGAATGCTGAACTGGATGGCCCAAACTGTGTACTCCCATGGGTTATCTGTGCCCAGCTGGAGTTAATCATTCAACACTCCTGGGAGGAGCAGCCCATTGCTCCTGTGTAACACTGGGGGATCAGCCGAAATATGTGAAGGAAAGAATGAAAAACGTCATACATTCATCTCTGTGCAAATTATTATTTTGTAAAGGAATGGAAAATACTACTATGATCACATATATGCTTTTGTGTCTGACATATACAATCCAGGGTGTGGCAGGTGGATACTGAATTATCTGAACAGTCACACCACAGGCTACCACAATTAACAGGTTTGTCTTTTTGTGTTGCAATTCACATGCATGAACTCAGCTTATTTCGACTTTCTCTCTAACAGAAAGGTGCCCTGGAGAACACGTTGGCAGAGACAGATGCTCGTTACAGCGCCATGCTCGCCAGCTACCAGAACACAATCAACATGCTTGAAACAGATCTAGGCAATGTACGCGCCAGCATCGAACAGCAGGGCCAGGACTACAGGATGCTGCTGGACATCAAGACCAGGCTGGAGCAGGAGATCGCGACCTACAGGAGCCTGCTGGAAACAGAGGAGTCCAGGTAAATCTAGTTGTGGAGTGACACAGGCCACATAAAAACAAAATTCACACCTTTATTTGGAATAGTATGTACTCACTGTTATCTCTCTCTTCTCACTCTCTTTTAGGCCCATGAGTACAGGTAAGAGATATCTGTTTTAATGAGACATTACATAATGAAAGTGCAGTTAGTTTAATAAAAGCTTGAAGCACTACCATGACATTTTTTTCTCTTCTTTTTAACAGGGGGCTCTAAGACCACAATCACAACCACTGTGAAATCCAGCTAGGAGGTCCAACTGGCAGGACAAGCTGTTCTCAGACACATACACATACACACACACACACACACACACACACACACACACACACACACACACACACACACACACACACACACACACACACACACACACACACACACACACACACACACACACACACACACACACACACACACACACACACACACTCTGACTAAGGAAAGCTGTTACATGAGATAAGTGAAACTGTACTGAAAATACCTGAGTTGTGCTGATAAGGAAGCTCTTGTTTAAGTTTATGAAACAACCCAGAAGAAATGCTTGACTCTCTGTGAGTGTGTGAGTGTGTGTTTGTGTGTTCCGTCTGAAAAATAAAGTCTGCTGTTGCATACAAGTTCTGTTGTTTTGTGACTTTACTGGACTTTCAGAAAATCTGAGAGCCTGCTTCTTTTTTTCCATGACATCTCTCTGTTTATGCAGTTGTCATGGCAACTGAATTACATTCTGGGAGGTGGGGTATGGGCTTGTGGAAATCCATGTTACATAACAGCCCTTTTGTCAGGAAAGGGTGAACAATGGTTAAAAGCACCAGTGTGGAAAGCATTAGGAGTTTTAGGAGGAAAAAGAAAATTATGTTACACTTGATGCTCTCAAAACCGAATGACCCTGGATGTGTCCAGGTTTTTTTTTAAAACAAGACACACCCAAATGGTTGACTAATCTTTGCCCTGGAGGCTTTCAACAGTGTTACATGAAGTCCGTCTAACTCTGGTCACCTAGTAACAAGAACACACACGGCTCAGTGCAGAAACACTGACTGGGAAGGCAAACACTGACTGAAGGAACTAAGAGAGCCATTGTGGAAACAGGTGTTATCAGCAATGCACTTTGACCCCTTTTATGAGGACTGATTCATAGCAAACAAGCAATGTGCTGTCATGATATCGTGAAGGGTGGGGCTCTGTCGCTGCTGATGACTGTATGTATGTTTTGTGTGAAAGCGAGGATGGAAATTAGTATGTTCATGCGGTGTGTGTTTGTGTGTGGAAGAGTAACGTTATTTTTGTTCATTTCATTAGCATTGTCTTTCATCATCGGAATTGAGCTTTGGCAACTATCAGAGTTCATGCCAGTAAAGCCTGTTGAATTGAACTGGCAGACAGAGAGGAGCAGAGAGGGAGAGAGTGTTTGATCCCTTGCACACAGTCCAGAAGTAAGAGCAGCTGAATTATAGTGAAATCCTGTGAAGAGTTCATAATTCTCAAATGATGGTGTAATGTTATTTTTGGACGAGACAAGGATTATATAGAGGATCAAATTGCCAAATCCAACCCCCTGTGAGAAGCTTGACTCACCCATATTAGGTCCCATTTGGTTGCACATCAGCATTTCCTCAGCACTGTTATAATGATAGTTTATGAGAAAGCCCTTCCAGCACCATAATATTTCTCTCAAAGCAGTGTTAAAATATGTGGCTACAGCATCACTGACCTATAAAAGGTGAACAAGGAGCAATGCTGGATATAATAAGGCCTTGAATGGCAGGTCTTAATGACGTCTTGATCCATGACTCATTTCTTCATTCCGTCTTCACTTTTTCTTCATCAGTTTCATAGTTTTTCTGCAGGAGATATGGTGCAAACGCTAAAAAGCCTTCCAAAATGTACATTATAATAAATTCACTAATTTCAAGTACATCTTTTTAAACAATAGCCAGGGGCCCAAATGAACTTTGAAACTGTTTTTTGTTTTTTTTGTTTTTGTAAGCTGGAACCATCCTTCCTGTTCATACTGAGCATGAAAAGATATCCTCCACATGTGCTTACAAAGTAAGTGATAGGGGGACAAAATCAATCATCTCATTTTTAATAAAAATTTATTTTCAAGGGTTTTTTTTTCTGAAGATAATACGAGACTTCGGCCATTTCAGTAAGACAAATAAAGTGGACATCTTCCACCGTCTTCATGGACAGTGCTTTCCTCATGAGCTGCAGTGGAAGTATAGTGACATAAAGAGGGAATTTGGCAGTAAAAACACTGTAAAGTAAATTAAATTGATTAGACTAATTTGGATGACTGAAGCTGTATGTTAGCTTTCAATAAACGTTTAATAAACTCTTGCATGGAAAGAGGGCTGTGGATTTTGTCACTTACACTGAAAGTGCATTATGACGAGATAATTTAATGGCTGGCATGAACAGGAGCAAGCAAATCATGTCAGTGTTGATTAGGGTACCATACTGTTGCTTTAGGTCTCTGTTAGTTGTCAGTTTCACTTTGAGGACTAGACTAATAAGTGGAAACAGTCCAACACATCTACTCCTTGTAAAACCTAACCTTTTATACTTTTCTATTTCTATATTTCTATACAAAGAAATTAGATTTATCATACTAAGCTAACTGTCCACTGGGATAGATTAATGTTTAGCATGTAGCAGTGGTACAAATCTTTAAATGTAACTCTCTGCAAACAGTTCCTTTAATTACTCGCCAAACTGGAATGGTAGCCATTGTTGGGACTTAATCAAAAGTTCTGCAAAGCTACAGGGGAGGAGTTATCACCTTTCAATCATCCTAATTCAGAGGTAATAGGTAGGTAGGTGTTTAGTTTGCAACAAAGACAACTACCGGAGAGGTTGCAGTTCAACATGCATAAAATGGTGGATTTTAGATGCACCAGGACACCAATTTTCATTATGCAACAGACATGAGTTCATCAGTTTTATGAGAGACTGCTAAACCACCACAATGCCCATATATTTTGAAGTGGGTCTAGTTGGAGGATTTGCTTCATTTGGTGTTGGTGCCTCACCCTTGCATTTCAGCTGTAATCATAAATTAATAAACTGTCATTGCACATGAGTAAGATTTGGCTAGTGACATATTTAATAGGCCAAATAAAGAGTTGAGGACAGTCAAGCAAGAAAGATGACGCTCGGTAGTAATTAGGTTATTATTTGCTTGATCAGGCAGACTGTCTGCACGTGGCTGCACAAAGGAATATGATTGGAAGCGCTGTTATCAACAGTATTTTCTTCCTGTCATGGCTGTCTGCCACGCAAGACTGGCCTGAGGCTAGCAGAGAGTGAGCTCATGGGAGAAAAGAAAAGAAGATGTTACTCATTTGATGCCATGAAATACTTGGCATATTAAAAGAGTTCAATTCAATTAATTACAAGCTCATGGCTAAACCATGAAAGCCAGCATTGTTGTTAGGTTACTTTGATGCTTTATGTCTTGATATTGTCAAATCTTCCCACAATGTGTGCTACCCTTGTCCTACAGCTAAATCAGTTTGTGGCTATAAAAATGTGTTTACTGTATGTAGTGCAGCAAGCTTCAGAATTACATATTGTTTGTTGCCAACACTGTACGACAAATATGAAGCTACCGCCAGAAACCAGTTAGCTTAGCTTTGCACAAAGACTGGAAACTGGGGTTGTTCTATCCCTGTTTTTTGGACTGATTAAACAATGAGAAATAATGTGTTAAATAGTGAGCTGCTAATGGGCAGATGGACAGAGCCAGACCTTTTTAATTTTTTAAAAACATGTTTTAAGTGTTTGAATGCTAAGCTAATCTAATTGGTTGCTAGTTGTATGGTTTTATTAGCATACAGACGACAGTGGAAGTCTGTGAATCTTCTCATCTAACTCTCAGCAGGAAAGCAAATAATTGTAATTCCCAAAACTCTTCTTTATAGTATTAATCTAATTTAAAGTACTGATTGTTTGAATTAAAGGATACAAAGTTAAATCAGAAAAATTCCCCTTGAAATAAGCCTGCTGTACTTCATCAGGGAAATCACATTAAGCTTTTAAACTTCCATATCAGTGAAATGTTTAGTTAGGTATTAGTCACGTCCGCAGCAGTTAAACTGAAGGGTGACGTTGGTATCAGGGGGAATGTTTATGTCTCAGGGTCAAAAAGTCCATTAAAGGGTTGGGGGAGAGAAGGAACATTCTTCCCTCGGTTGGCGGACTCTATTCTGGATCAGTGTTAGGTTTGACACACAAGCTGAGAGGAATGCCTAACCTCTTTGCTAAAGGTCTCAGTCTCAGACACTGCATGGCATCAGACCTTGCTGTGAAAGTTTTCAAACTGTGCCTGAGCTGCATCGAGGCGTAGGAGCAGTTGAGAGGTAGACAGTGGAACACGACCAAATACTCTTCAGGGGCTTTCAGGCCCTGCCAAGCATGAGATAGATGTGATTTTTCATCCATTTGCATGGGTGTGAGTTTGATCCTCCTGTGCAAGCAAGAACAGTCACTGTCAGTCCATCCTGACCAGGAAAGTACCATCACTGTTGATGATACACCCCTCATGGGCTGAAACGTTTATGTTTAACAGGCAGGACTGGTTTGAAGAACCACACCCAACGTACAATTCTATAATGAAGACCAGGACAGACGTATGTCAGCAGGGCTTACAGTACTTATAGCGGCTTAGCAGCATTCTATACATTGCATACTATTATGAAAGAGTCAGCTTATAGCCTATATAGGATGAATTTCAAGCCTCTCATGAGCTTGGTGGATGTCTACTGGAACATACCCCAGCTCGGAGGAGAAACCCAAACTAAGATGTACTGTTGAAATCTCTATTAATGGACACAAAACCGAGTATGGAGGGAAAGAACTACAGATCAAAACCACTTAGAGGCAGAGTGAGGCACTTTTTCCTTACAAAACTGCTACTGACTGTAAACACCTATTATTACTCTGATTTTCCAAATTCTGTAGGTTTGTGTGAATGTGCCCCAAAGGCTCATAGTAAAACTCAACAAAAGTGTATTCATTCATCAGCTATAAAAAAGGCTTGAGTGTTAATAAACTTGTACTTTACCTAACACCTTAAAATGTTAGGAAGGGAAAAATGGCACAGCGTCAAGTGAAATACTCAAACTAAGTAATTCAATCATGGAAACTACAAATTAAATCAATTAAGACAAATACAATTACAGTATGTGCATATTGGCACTGCACAGTGATACAGCACATTGTGACTGATAGAGGGTCATTTTGGCCACAAATCAGCAACTGCCTTTTCTTTTAAAAGTAAATGCAATACTGACATCAAGTGCTGTTTCCTGTTATCTTCAGAAGGGCCATGCCACTTTGTCTTCAGGAGACTGGTTTTAATAACATTACATTTAGACTGTTAAGTTATTTTCAAACCCAGAGAAAAATATGTTGCACCTAGTGACAGCCAAAACCACACAGCTATTCATCATGCCTGAAATTAGCTCCATATATGCAGGCACTTGCCAAAATGAATCCTTGCATCATAAATCAGCAGTTTCTCAACATTTAGGAAATTCATATCAACTTTGTAAATATTTCAGTTTGAGGAAAACAAGAACATATTTGTGATGAAAGTTTAGGGACTCCAACATTTTAAAAATGTATTTGAGAACCTTTTGTTCATATCAAAAAAGACTAAACCCACCATGGATACTTGAGATTGTCAGTGCAAAGACTGACTTATGAAGGCTTCTTGCACACAGGTTTACATGTAGATGCTGCTTTACAGTGGTCTATCACACTCAACCTCAGGCTTATTTTAATACAGCTAACAAGAGCAATGATGATGGAAGACGGCTCCACAAAAGTGCACAAAAAGAACAAACTCTTAAATCAGTTGATCCTAAAGGTTGATCTCATTCATTCTGTTCTCTCCCAACAGATAAATGTGAAACACTGCAGAGCAAAACGCCTGAGTGCCTTTTTAGGACATGTCCTTTCTGTTACATAAAGTTCAGCCCTGAATGACCATGTTCAAGCTATGAAGCACTTCTGACCTACAGCTGTTTTCTAACATGGCAATGCTGCCACCTGCTGGACAGAAGCAGAGATCAAATTATCTTCAGTATTTAAACAATGGTTGCATTGTGAAAAAACCATCAATCCTGTACCATCTCAATCATTAAAAGACTGAAAAGAAATGTTACAACTGAAGCTGTTGGGATTTTAAATGAGGCAGTGTCACATTTTGAGGGTTAATATGTTTTTTTGTTTGTTTTGTTTTTAATGTTTGGTTAGTTTTAGCATGTAGCATTTTGTATCTACACACCTTATTCATTAACCAATAGTTTTTGTTCTGAAATTATAATCACATTTTTAGTGAAGGTTGTTTTGTTATTCAGGTTATTTTTCTCTCTTTATGCGATCTATCAAGAGTAAGAGCCCTTATACCTGTCTTGATTATTGATCCATTATCAAACTAGGCCTATCAATACACAAGATGTGTTGCACTACTTACTGTAGGTTCAGTGACTCAGTAGAAACCTGAATTAAATGTTAAGCAGATACAACATGAAAGTGGAAGTATCCCTACATAAGTATGTCCTCCCATGACCATAACACCTGCTTCCACAGTGGTTTGGACAACTTTCTTCAATTGCTCTGTTGTCTAAATTGCAACAAAGAATAAGCATAATATCACATCCAATTAAGCAAAAAAACAGAAAACCCTTTTAGCCCCTCAGTTGAGTTTGTTACAGTTCACACAAATAGGCATGTAACTTAATGTTTACAATAGAAAAATAAATACAGCTGACTGACCTAAAAACATGAGTAAGTGAATGTTGATAAAATGCAACATTAGAACTGAACAATTAATTGAAATTTTATCGAAATTGCAATATGTCCTACTGCTATTTTCAAATCACAGCGGACACAATACTGGTGACATTTGTGTCAAAACAGAATTTTAAATTAAATATTGTGCTGCAGAGATGTCCTGGCCTACACATCATATTCTACAGACTTAGGAAAAAAAATCTCAAAATCATTCATCCCTATTCAACATCTTGATTCAGATAGATTAATTAAAGCCATTCAATTATGTCACAAAACCTCACATTTTTCCTCTATTTTAAAACACTTGAATCACAGAAGACACGTCAAAGCAAATCCTTTATTATCACTTTAATTTTATAGGGGAACCACAAGTACTTTAAAAGAAGGTTATACAGCGCTGTACATTTGGGGAGCAGTACTGACAGACTTAATAGTCATATCTTCTCCCGTTAAATACTATTCATTTAAATGTTCTATAATCTTATAATGATACAGTGATACAATAAAAGCTTGTGTAACTGGTCCTGCAGCTTTTCTGATATGTCGATATCATTTTTGTTAGGACTGTTATTTCCTTGTCGTTTTTTTTTTCCAAAAAAGGAAAATAAAAGTTATGATCAAAAACCATACGACAGGCAGAAACTGCCAGGCTGTAATCCTGTATGACTCCCAATTCACTCACACAATAGAGAGAAAGAGAGACAGAGAAAAGGAGAAGGGGGAAAAAAAGAGATACAATTTTTCATATTCTGAAGGCTGGTCCATGGTGGATATGGACGTCAGTTCATAGCTAGATGCAGAGAAGCACAAGATATATTTTGCACTTTCTGCAACTTTGACTCTTACTCTGCCTGACCATCGACACCCTTGAAGGCTTACTTCCATAGCTGTGTGCTCAGAGTCTGGCCAGATCCAGAGGCGGCCCAACCACCCATAGCTGACGGAGGCTGACCGAAGGCCATCTGACCACCTGCACCGTTCAGAGCCAACCCTGACATCTGCTGGTTCACCTGGAGGCAACGAAAAGATCAGTATTAACACTAATAATCAGTAATAAATCATGGACTAAAACCCAAAATAGTCGACTTCTGGCCTCTACCCCATCCTAAAACTCCTATAAACTATATATTAACTTATAAACATCATCTACATGCTATTTTCCCTCTTCTTCAAAAGAGGTAAAAGTATGTAAAATCTGCTGTCAAAGTTGTCCTCTTTCTGCACCACTGCTACCTTTACACACAAAATTCACTCTCTTAAGTGTCTCATTTCTGCCCCCTAATGGTCAGGAATCAAATATTGCATATATTCACATATTGAATATACTGATCTAAAAAGTAAATAAACCCAGTTTTAAAATCCTGATTGAGCTGCCATCTTGTGGTTGCTGCAAGCTCTGTCCACACCCTACACAGTAGATCTTAACAATACACTATTATGCAATGCATCTTCACAGCCGGGTGTGGTCATAAGTGGAAAATGGCAGGTGATGTGTGTTTTTCTTGAAGTATATCAGATACACTCAGGCGTCTGAAAATCCTTCAAATCCAAGAATGACAAACACTGCTACTAACCCAACAACCATGTGATGAGGGGTCACATGTAGACAGTGCTTCTTAAATAGAGGCATTACTGCAGAAGAACAAGATTTAGTGTGAAGTCCCTTGTTAAATAAGCAAGTGCTATAATCTACATATTTTAATCTGATCCTCATACCTGACCCATGTTCCACTGAGCTTGCTGCCCTGGCTGGATGGCGTACATGCCCTGAGCCGGCACCATGCCAGCAGGCATCGCACCGCCCTGTGGTCCCATCATCCTGGGGGCCATGCCCATTACACCAGCGGCGGGCGCATTCCCCATGAAGCCATTAGGCATCGTCATCCCAACCATCATACCCGGGTTGGGCCCCATCATGGCCGCCCCGCTTTGAGCCATCATGGCACCCATGACAGTTGTAGGCGGCATGGCCGTGCCCATGCCAGGGAAAGCCTGGTAACCAGCAGGGGCCTGGACAGGAAACTGCATCTGAGAGGGGCCCATGAACATGCCAGCTGTGTGAGGAAAGAAGACAGAAAGAAGAATGTTAAGCTTACACATGTGATTTATAATCTAATATTTGAATGCATAATGTTGGGGAATTTCCAAATCAAGTTCATACTTTGTTGTATGCTTTTAAAGAGCCTGTAAGTGAATCAGGATTAGACATTAAGACAGATGTTGGGACTGTGTTGAGTAACAGAGGCAAGCATCCACTTGTTCCTTGTGTATTCAGTCTACTGATGTCAACACATCCCCACATCTTAGCAACGACGTGGTGAGTCAAATGTTACTCTAGTCAACAGAATGGCTGCCAGAACTAAAGAAATAAGATCTCTGTTGTCAAAAAAATGTGCTAACAGATGGACTAGGAGAGGTTTTATCTAAGAAGAGCAGACAGATGGGCTTTGGGTGTGTCCAACAACCATAGATATGGAGTATTTAAGCACAGAGCAATGAGGTTAGCTAGCAACACATAGCCAGTGCTCCTTCAGATAGGGTGGTGTACAGATATGGAATGCCAAAGTACACGTTATCAAGAGCTTGTTATCTTCAGAAAGTTTTAAAGAGAAACTGGAGTCACATTTAATTAATGTTGTTGGATTATTTTCTTGATGTTACATATGCATTTTTTTTCTTTTCCCTGTATAGTGTTTTATGCGTTTCTGGTTGTCATTTATTTTTGTTGCTTTTGATACTTTCAAAGTTACGTTAGCTTAGTTCCCCCCCCCCCCCCCCCCCCCTTTTCTGTAAATAATAGTTTTTCTTCTTAATTGTGTACTATGCACGATTTAAAAAAAAACAAAAACCCAATGCATAGATTCATACAAAAATAATTCCTCTTAATCATCACTTATTAACCACTAGAGGTGTGTGGTGGTATCTACAGACTCTGCCCTCTACCTGTATTTTCATTTGCTGGGTTAGCAACATTTCTGGACGTCAACCTTTGGGTAGTGGTTGTGTAGCCCCCAGCCTATAACAGCATGCAGGGTGTGAGGTCAGGCTCATAGTATATCAACCAGGTTACACACACGCACAGCAGAGAGGCATGGTTGTGCAGCTTTGTGGGCGTGTTTTATTTGTGTTGTAGAAGATAACTGCTAAGAAACAATCATAAATGGCTTTGTTCTCACTATTCTGCTCCCTCTCTTCATTCACTCTCTAGCTTGCTTGACTGCTGCTGCTCTCCCTGTATCTGGTGTTGTTGAGCTGTGGAGGAGGGGCCAACTTTGACTGCTGTGTTTACAAACAGCAACCAACAAATCCTGCAAAGAGTGCCTTTAAGCTTCTCTCGTTAACCTTTAGGGACCCAACAGAGATCTGGTTTTGTTTTTTTCTTAGGGAGGGACAGGGGATCTTCAGGGGGAGACAAAAGGTCATGTGTACATGCCACATTAAAGTTGTGTACATCATCTGAAAGCTGGGAACCTGAAGATTAATTCAAGATGTGTGTCATTTTTTCTATTCATAAATCTGTGATAAACATTGTGTTTTGGTAATATGCCAATTCAAATTGCGAAAGTTTACAGTGTATAAGGGTTTAGCACATTATGACTGACATTCCCATGCTCAGTTATGTCTCATAAGTTGTTGCAGCAATTCTAGGGTTGATACCATTTGTTAAACAGATATGGTGCAAAATTTAATCATTTCAGACCACGTGAGAAATGAAAAAATGGTCAAACATCCCTCCAAAATACTAAATGAAGACACAAAGACCTTGAGGAACACCATAGGTAAATTCATGCCGTGATTTGGTATCCAAGACTTTTGATATTTGAAGATTTCTGTAAGAATTGCAGTTTTAAGCGATTAGATGGTGAGTACCAGAAATCCCTTATTATCAATATGCTTTGGAAAACCATACATCCTCTGAAGGCCTGAGGTCTCTAGCTTGTGGTTGTAAAGTTTCATGAGGTTGTGAGGATCTTAGAGGTCATACAATGAGATCAAGTTTCAAAAAATGGTTTCACTACAATGAAATGGCTACTATGAGGACTACCATCATCGCACATAAATACAATGTGGCTCATTGAATCCACAAGAGTCTCTGCTTTCTAGCCATAGGGAATTAATGCAAATCCAAGACTATTTAGGGACCCCAGTGTGCAGAAATATTCAAATACACAATTTTTGAATAGGGGAAAATTAGGAAACATTTGTACTGCATTACCAAAAACTGCATGGAATTAGCATGAAGTTGGCGTATCTCTAAAGGGGGAGACTTGTGGGTAACATGACATGTTTGCTAATCAGTGCTTGAGGTTGTCTAGTTTCATATAATCCCAATATATTTACTATAACTTTAAAACTAAGACCAAAGCGACTGATGTCCTCGCAGGACCATGAGGGTTAAATGAAAAAAGTAACACAAACTCATTACATCATAATAACAGGATAAACTTCTAACTGTCTAAACATTAGGACCCTTACTAGCAGGAGCCTGCTGGGACATGCTGTTAGTTCCATACAGGGACAGGATGGAGTCCTTGGACAGTGGCTTCTTGGCACTGTCCTCCGTCTTAGTGGTGCTACTGCTGTCACTGAACAAGTCGAGGTCTCCCTGTCCTGACCCTGAGCTGGCTCCTGCTCCTGCTGCTGGAGCTTGTGTTGGGGTGCTGGCCACGTTACTGGAGCTCACCTGGAAGGAGGAAAATGACCCAGAGATTTAGAGGACACACTGATGAAGAAAAAGTATGAAGAGATAGCTGACTCATTTTTAGGCAAAATAAGTAGTGAAATGATTGATAGAGAAGCCATATCATACTTAATTTTGGACTGTCAATTTGATTGATACTGGAGCAGTGAGGTAATTTAGGACAGAGGCAAATTGATGATGTTTCTGCTTCTCTTTCATTTGGTTTCAATGCCTCTCTGTATTGGTATCACTGTCATGTGGGCTGTTGATGCTGATCATAAGTCTTTTTTCTTTTCTTCTTTTTTTACTCCACACTTAATTTCAGCTTTTTTAACTAGTCAACCATTACTGTCAAGCTTTGATAAGCAATATTCTGCTGAGAAAGGAGATTTCTTGCTCGGTTTTACCTGAGAAAACTGAGCTGCTGATGTGGACGCGGGGAGGGGGTTGGATACCATGGGGCCGAATATATCCAGGTCATTGTTGTTCTGGCTTGTGCTCGTGCTACCATTGTTAGTTGATGCAGCTGCCGGTGCGTCTGGGACAGAAAGGTGAACAAACTGGTTTTACAGGTTGAAAAGAAGCTTCTGCAGTTAGAGAAACAACACTGAGAGACTTTTAACAGGATTTAGAATATCTAGCTGGTTGTTTACCAGCATGAGGTTCCCTCAATTTCATTGAAAACATATGAGAAATCTCAAATAATCTTCGTACATCATTTAACTGCTGTGGAAAATGTTTAACAAACTGATCTTATATTTGCTAAAGTGAAAATATTTATTCTGCAATTCACCTCCACTGCTCACCTGCCCACACAGTGAGAATAACTGTTAATATATTAATATAATAAAAAAGAATCATCTTATCCTTATTGGCTCACTGACCACAGAGCAAACATAACAGTAAACATGCCAATTCCCCTCTAAGCCAATTGGTGATCTTTTTAAACTGTTAATGAAAACGTTGTTGTGATGTAATCAAGTATCAATATCCAATCACTGTCTGATCTATCTCATTAAATAAATAGATGGACCAGTATTCTAGCAAATGGACAGATTATCAGGTGGAGTTCTACCCAAATGTTTGAATACTAACAAAAGAGCACAATTTTCTATACATGTAGACACAAATAACTGTTATTCATACACGGAAAGAACTACTGCAAGTAATCCAGCAACAAACCTCGCCTTTAAAACCAAAATTATCTCTTTAGGAGGTGGGCAATATGGCCTTAAAGTGATTTCCCATTTCTCCACATTTTTGGGATGCCTGTGTAAACGCGATCAGGTGTTGCCTCTTTTCATGGTGTATCAAACTATCCCCTGTCCATCCACATCTAACCGCTTCACTGCATTTTATTTTTACTGTTTGTCCTTTGTACTGAGCCTCCCAAAATGTCCAAAACCTTTTTAATGTAGAATCAACCATTAAAATAAAACCAGAAGTTACGAGTCAGCCCCCGACCACGGTGAGTCAACAGCGAGAGCGCTTCCTCAAGCTGCCTCACAAAAAAGCTTTGTAGTGGTTCACAAAGTCTGTAAAGCAGCAGGGGGAATTTTATACTTTCCTTTTAACAGGAACTTAAAAGAAGAACAGACTTTCTTACAGCTGCATGCTGCTGCCTGTTAGCTGAAAGCAACAGGAGTAAACAGTCATAGAGCCTCCTTTGTTACACGGATGCTACAAGATGAACAGCAAGCTGTTAAAAGGTGACGGTTCTTCTCTGAGCTGCTGTTTGATCTATACGCGCTGAGCCAATCGGTTTACAGTGACGACACAACTCAGCTGAGAAAGGAGACGGTCAGAGTTTGAAGCAGGATCACAACATGTCAGTCCACTACAGTTAGCTCCTGCTGTGAGGGTACATAACATGACACAGCTCAAACATGCTACACCAAGCCAGAGTTCAAATGGAAACCTGCACCCATTATATATACAATAAAATGATTATATACTGTGGTTCCTAATGCCATATAAGTATAAAATAACAGTGTGAAATATCTTAAGCTTAATCAAAACTTATTTAGCCTGATTCCATAAACAATATCTCAGTTTTAGTCAGCAGATTTTTAAGGCATTTTGTTTTTGACATTTTTGCTGTTTCGTATGTTACTGGAGAATAATACTCACCAAGGCCTAGTAGGTTCACAGAGGGTTCTGAAGTCTTAGCTGGGCTGATTTTGGGTACTGGCTTCGACTCTTCACTCTTTAAAAGAAGTGAAGTAGTTGTAATGAGGACACGGGTGGAAAAACAACGCTGAGGAGCATGTTTACACAGCTCTATTAATGAAGGAATGTATGTGTGATACTTACCTTGGTGTAGGATGACACCTTGCTCCCTCTGTCTGGCTCCCTCTCTTTCTTACTATCTTTTGGCTGAAAAAAACAAAAAAAGTCAGCTTGAGTACACAGAAAAATGTACACCGGTTGAAACCAGTTTACATTGAAGGTGTGTACACTTATTCACTGAAAAAACCTCAAAGTGAACAGTAGGTATATATTAACAGAAGATGAAGTGAAACATACACTGCTTCCATTGGTCACATTCTTGCTGTAGTATTTCTTCTTCTCATATTTATCCCTGATGAAGAATTCCACTGCTCTGAGATCAGAGTTAAGGGTTAAAAAGGCAACAGGCAGGCCACAAATGATTGACTATATATACACAGTATGGCACTTTGAAGTGACTGTGTGTGCTTATAGTGAAGGATACTGGTCTGTTTGAGGTCTTCTGAAGTTTTCTGGAAGGTTGGCCTCATAAAGCTGCCTGGCATTGGTGTTACCCATGTCCTGCATACTCTGAGAAAAAGAAACACAAAGGGGTAAACACAAGACAGAAACGGTTCATATAAGTTATGATGATTGACTACTCATCCTGTAAAAACAGTCTGTGGTGTGAGTGCAGGTTTTTCTGTGTATGAGAAAATAATTCCAATGATGTGATACAGGTTATCTTGGTTTGGATTTAAGAGCTTGAGTCTGTGATACAATCTGGGGGTGTGTAGTTTGTGACAGGTGGGCGTCTACCACGCATCACATCATATGGGCTAGGGGGGTTAAAGATGGGAAAGACTGCTTGAGCTGGGAGCATTCATGTCATCAGACAACTCCACCCAATTTTGAGATCATTGAGTTGGTCATGTGAGGGTTTAAAATACAATGCACTGAAGTCTCTCTCCACTTACAAATGTGTTCTTAGTGTTATTTCAGTTGGATGTTTGAGCTTCACTGTGCACAATGATGTATATGCAGATTTTGACACTAGAAGACTGTTGAAAGTGGAAATTTCTCTGTGATCACTGAAAATCTGATTTGAAGGGGTGGGTCTACAAGGAGGATTTTGTGACATAACAACTAGTTGAAAGCCAACTGTAGTCAAATTAGCACTTTTCCCAAGTATAATGTGGAAACCTGAAAAGTCAGACACATCTTGTGCGTAGAAGCTAAACCTTTGAAACAAACACTATTTGCATATTCATAGATTCCAAGGAAGGAGAAGAACTAGATGCACATTTAAGAATATATAATACATAATTTAACTGCAAAACCCATATCAGTGGTACCATACTTGAAGCAGAGTATTTAGAAAAGCCTCAAACGTGTCTGAAAAGGATCTTTAACAACAAAGCAGAACATCCATGCATTTTGTGTTTTTAAATACATTGGCTGCCAGACCCGGGCTGATGTGTGACATCAATGTTTGTCAAAACGTTCCAGCACTTACGTATTAAAAAGTTGCAAGTCAGATATATTGGAGGTTTCAGAAAAATGTTCCTGGTTGTAATTATGACTCAAATGTTCAAGTGAGCAGTAATTTTTTTTCAAAAAAGTTGAAAACTAGTCATTATGGTAACTTCCATGGGACTACATAATGATATATGAATGCAGCATACTGAAATACCCGGTCAAGTTGCATTATGGGAATTGTAGATGTAACAATTTGGAAGCTTGACCTATATTAGGGATTAAAAGTCAGGATATCTCAGCCTCTGCTGCACAGAATTGAACTGTTCTGGTTTTCATCCATCTCTCCCCAATTCATCAACTTTAATGAGATGCAATGCTAAATTATTGGGAGTGCCCTTTAAAAAGGGGAACGGAAATTTACAATATTGCCACAGCTGTATGGGATTAAGAGGAAAAGAATGGTGGTCAATATAGGATATATGTGAACATGTAAAAGGATGCAATGGAAGACTTTGCAATGATGATTCCTCAAAAATACTTAAATGACTTAAGGACTGAGGTGATAAAAGGCAGGACATGATGAGTCATTTTCAGCAAATAAAACAAAGTATATCAGCTAGAAAACTGTACCTGGATTTGTTCTGAGGTCCATTGGTCCAGGTTGACTGATTTGACCCTGGATATGTGTACACCCAGGTTCCTGTGGATGCCAGCACACCGGATGCAGATAAAAACTCCCAGATTCCAGGATGCCCATCTTGGGCCTGATAAAGAAAAAAAAGCATTGTGATTTAAAAAATGAAGAGATGTCTGAAGAAAAAACAAACATGCACCATCTTGTAGCGACTTAAAAGTGCCAAGAACAGGCTCTGCGTTCCTTACTAATGAGCTCACATGAAAGTGAAAGCCAGTTTGCCCTACGTCTCTAAATGCTTGTAAAAAAAAAAACCAAAAAAACAAAACAACATGCAGCTGAGCTGGAGGTGTTACAGTTCAACTGGTGTTTCTATTACTGGTGATATCTGTGTGCATGAAGCTGTGGTTATGATGGTGATCTCATGACTCAAAAGGAGAGGACTAGGACTAAACAGTGCTAGTTCAAAAAACTGCAAACGTCAATACATTTTTCTCATTGTCTCATTACATGCATCTCATACTTGGCTGGAATGCAGCAAGGAGCGAGCTGGAGGCAACTTTTGCAAAGTGCGATGCGTCCAGATTAGCTGGTGATTCATCTGTCATCGATCCTGTTTCGTATGAAAGTCTACAGACGTTTATTCCCCTAACCACAATATTCTACACTATTCAGCACACACATTCATCCGAATTATACAGAACTGCCAACATTCATTTCGTAAAAAGGAACTGAAATTAGATCACCTGTCAATGAATACACTTAAACTCAATCACTACTGATCAGTAGTGTTGCCGTTCCATATATCATGTAACATTACTGGGTGTCTACTATGTAAACAACAAAGTTGTGCTTCATATTTGAGCTAGAATTTGGTCGTACTGTTAATGCATATATGTAGATGTGGCACCATTAGTGTTATATTTTCCTTTATATCTTTAAGCTAGAGCGTGCGTGTTGCCTGTGCTGTTATGGTAACTATTTGATGGGTTTCAATGATGCGAGATGTAAAAGGCAGCCAGTATTGCTGGTAAAGCTATGTAGAATGTATTATTCTTAGGACATTTTTGCCCTAATGGAACAAGTAGGCAGTGGAGAGACAGACAAGAAACAAGAGTCCTAGGTTGGAGTCATACCAGAGAAATTACAGTTTTGTGGCATGTGCAGTGACCATAAAGTGATGTGAATCTAGTATTATATTGTTTAGTTATATATAATACCATAATTCACTCTAGACTAAGGTGACCAAGTTCACACCAATGTTTTTAGAGCATTCAGGTTTTATTACTATAAAGCATCTTATGTTAATATCACAGTTTGCAATGGGATTTTTAGTTGAATGTCTCCTGTTGCCTCAATGTATCCATTATTGACTTTTTAAGGCGTCAGTGTTGATATCATATGTTACAACGTTCAGCCGTCTGGTGGGTCGGTTCAGTGTATTTTTGTTGACACCAAAATGACTGTTCAAGTAAAGCGTTTCTATTGTAATGTATCAAAAGACACCGAGAAGAGAGAGTGATAGAGAAATACATCCAAATGGGCGAAATGTATTGTTTATTCATTTTTATTTCCTGGTTAGTCGATAAGCCACGCCTACGATACATTGTCCTCACGCACTCAGCGGTTAAAGTGTAGCAGAGGTAGAGCTTAATGTAGATTTAGAGAAGTTAGCTTGCTAGTTAGCCACTTTGTTTAGCTTGAGGGGAAGAGATGTCAGCTGACACCCCAGCGAGCTAGCTTAGCTTAGCTTAGCTGAGCCAACGCAGATTCTACATAAACACCATTGATTGTGAGTGAAACTGTGAACTTGGTGTTGTTAAAAAAGGGGAGAAATATCCGTCAGTGTGAGTGTTGTACCTTTCGCCTCGCAGTCGGCGCAGTACTTGTTGTCTTCCTCCCTGAGCATTTTGGACAGGATGGCCTGGTGCTGCTCGTTGAGTTTCTGGGCCTTCTCTCTCTCCGAGCGGGTCGTCATATTCACGGCTTAAGCTGGACTTACTTAATAAAAAAAGAACTGTACTTTAATCAGTCGACAAGCGAAAGAAGTTTCTGATAAAAGATCATAATCAGAGGAGCGAGCGCCTCCGAGTGGGATCTGAAAACACCCGGAACCGGAATCCCTTCTCCGCCCACAGGGATTGTAGCGCTGACGCGGCGGCCGCACCGGATTGGACGACACGCTCTTACGTCACACGACGTCAGAACATCTCCTTCTGCTTTTGAGTTAACTTTTAACTGTGTCACGATTTATTGCCAATCATATTTACCCTCATTTTTTTATTACTTTTGAAGCATGTTTTGTTTGGATTCAATTAATCTCCGCTGGCACTTCTGTTTTATTCATTTGCTTACAACTGTACAGACAAAAAAGCTGTAACCACTGTAAGCTTTACAAGATGTTTGACTATTATTTATTTATGATTTTTAAATTACATTTTTATTGTTATATTACAACCTGTAGGCCCCATGACAAATTAAGAATAAAAATAAGTCAGTCTGTCAACTTTTTCAAGAAGACATAATAAGCACACCCTCTGCTTTATCATCAGTCCACATTTGTTGAGAAAGTGTTTGGTTATTGCCACCTTAGATTGTGTTGACTAACAAAGTCAGAGATATCCTCTAAAAATGCCTCAAAGGTTTTATCCCACTAACCATTATCTGCAGAAAACTCAAGAAAGACATTGGAACGCTGGTACATTAATTTTAGTCCTACTTACAAGATCTGCACTAAAAGTTTGTATACCATCTCTTATTGAAAACTTAGATGGGAAATATGCTGACTGGTTATTTACAGCATCATGAGAAGATCATTTATGATCTGAATTTTGAGCTTTTTTTCCCCTGAACACAATATCACATCATAACAAATACAGTTACCAAGTTTATTGAACATATAGAACATAAAAATGAACAAAATCTACATATTTACATTACATCACTGGGGTATCTGATGGTTTAAGAGTCGGTTTTATGAAATTCTTTAACATTTAACAGAATTTTTAAGGCCTATTTAAATAATGCAGATAGATACTGACATAGCTGGTAAAACAGCTAATTGTTGTAGAAACCCTGCCAATGAGCAGGCACACTCTAATTAGAAATACAGGCAGATAAGTGGTGCTCTAAATGCCTAACGCATTACTGCCTCAACAAAAGGCTTCCAGGCGGATCTTGAAGTTATCCTCTTGGTGCCTCACTGCAATACAGTAGCGGAGCAGCATCTCTATGTACGGTGGCCAAAAGGTGGAGTCTATTGTCACGTAGGGGTCATGTGGTGTTTCCAGGGCCTTGTTCATGAGCAGCTGCAGGGCACAGATGACAGTGGGAGACCAGGGTTAAGGCAGTAATGGGGAAAGATTATTGTATACTCATTAGTTACACAGTGAGATGGCCTAAATTTACGCAGGGACCATTTAATGGGTTCTGAGTTGTATTTTGACTTTATTTGACAACATACACTGGAAAGCAAAAAAAAAAAAAAATAGAGATAAAATATGACAAAAGTGCTGTGCCACAAAAAGGATAGGCACAATATTTTTGAAGCTTGTTTTAAAACAACAGAACATTGAAAGAGGTTTTTCTCACTGTAAGTATTCCTCCTGTTCATACTGGTCATTAAAAGATCTTCTTCAAATGTGCTTTCAATGTAAGTGTTAGGGGCCATAGAGACCTGCTGGTGATGTAGGGCTGCAGTAGGTCTCTAATGAAGCCAGGAGTGTGACCATGTAAAGCTCTATAAGTGATCACAATCATCTTTTTTGGTTGGGAGCCAGTGAAAAGCAATCAGAATCAGTCACATGAATCTGTCCATACAGGATGTTTACGTGTAAGCAGTATGTGCCATGCCCACCAGGACATTAGATCTGTGCTTGAGAATCACTTTTATACAGGATATGACTGTGTACATACGTCTGTAATCTAATGGCGCTTTTCCACTACACAGTTCCAGCACAACTCGACTCGACACAGGTTTCATTTTGCATTTCCACTAGGGATAGTATCTGGTACCTGGTACTTTTTTAGTACCTGCTCTGGTGAGGTTCCAAGCGAGCCGAGCCGATACTAAATGTGACGTCAACAGACTGCCGGCCACTGATTGGTCAGAGAGTCGTCACTGGAAAAGTCATGAGCCGTCCCACATAAGAATCAAACCCGGCATTTTTAAATACCGGCAACAGCGTTACAGCTATACGGCTCAATTTTCTTGCTTTGTGTGTGACGAAAAGCCACATACAGCAGCAAGTACACCACTGACTCCATGTCCTCCATTGTTTATGTGTTTTGTGTCACGTATAAACAAAGTCACAGCAGTTTCGCGGAGCCGTGCTATGACGACCCCGCCCACGTTGAGTAGGTACTTTTTTGTAATGGAAAAGGTCGTTCCTGGAACCGAGTCGAGTCGAGCTGAGTAGTGCTAGAACTGTATAGTGGAAAAGTGCCTTTAGGGGATGACAGGGATGGAATTATAACCAATTAGTACTTTTTTTTCCTGATGGACTTCAATAACAAAAGTTATTCATCACTATCAGAGTTTTTTTTTTTTTTAACTGTCTGCAGTAAAATCAGTGATTCATCCCAAGTGGCATCGACGCTGTTCATAGGAAACAAATTACTGTTGAGTTTTTTAAGAGTCACTTTTGATGCTTTAAACACAACAAACAAAAAACTACATTCTTCTCAATTGTACTGTTGTGTCTCAGTGACTGATATCACACATTTGGCTGAACTGGGCATTTCAGCATTCACTCTTATCCTGACAGAAAAACAAACATATTAAGTATGATAAACTAAATTTAAAAAAATGTCTCATCAAAACAAAACCTTACCGGCAGACAGCTACGGTTAACAAAACTAAGTAAAGCTGATCATATGGCGCATCAAACCCACCTCTAGAATTTCATTCAATGAAATCAAGTCTTCATTAAACTCCTGGGTAGCGTTCTGTAAATAAAAATAAAAGATGGTAAGCATACTGGAGTAATAACGATACAGATTTGGCATGTGAAACAGGCTGCAAGAGCGCAGACGATCATCAAACACCAAACAAGTCACTGCACCTTCTTCTTCTTGTTTGCACTGGAATCACTCTCAGGAAGAGGAACGTGACTCTCCAGCATTTCTGACAGACACTCCATCAGCCTTTCCTGGTAGACCTTCATTTTCTGGATTTTCACCTTGGTGTCCTGTAATATACTGTGGAATATTGACACACAAAATTTTAGTGCAATATTCAGAATTTTGGGAACTCTTCTGACAATATTTACATTTATAATTTCTACAGAACTGCATTAGTTTTCCAAGTTACTCCTAACATACTTTGCATGGAGATAAACCTCTTACCATAACCTCCTCCGGTTCCATGTGTCTATGCCATCACACTTACCTTTGCTCTGATATTTGCTCCTTTTCTATTTGAAGTCGTTTAACGTGGTCACTGGCAGCCACCAGCGCCTGTTTCTTCTCCTCCAGCCACTTCTGTTCACTGAAAAACATCAAAGTGAAACTGATGAAATGCCTCTTCCATTCACTTGTGAAAAGCATCAGTATGCTCTGAAGATGAACTGTAAGTTAAAGAAAGTCTGCACTCTAAATAAAAGCTCACGTACAGTTCTTTAGTTTCTCTCAGTTTGGCTCTCTTGGCTTCATAGCAAGAAACAACCATCTCAAGTTCAGAGCACAGCTTGAGTATCTGTGGAAAACAAAGTGGGAAGAATGGATTGCACAGCTGGAGAGATGCATTTAATCTGGCACTTTAGAAAGACACATTCTTCAATCCTGCATTTTACACACAGACATACCTCCTTTTTTCCTTCTTGAAGTAAAACTCCAGAATTTGCTGTCAGCACTGCACAGAGCAAAATAAATAAATACACAGTGTGTGAAAAGTGAAAATGATATAATCTCAAGTTACATGCAGTAAATATACAGTTTAATGTGATTTGCATGTGGGCCAGTGACAAATAAGAGTAGGCAAAATGAGCAATTCAAAAATATCTTTAAAATGTGTTTTAAAAGCAGTATCAGGTTTGTTAAAATGTACATTTTGTATTTTTGTTGATTTTATGTCATTTGAAATTACATGTGCACAATCTTTTTTAACCAAAAGTAAGACTGAATGCTCCCGAAAATGTCAAATGGTGTATGTAATGATAAATATTAAATATTTTATCCACCTATAGTTCATTTAAGTGTACTTATACAAATAATTACTTTTTTTATTTTATGAAATGTAATATTTAGAACAATTGTATTCAATTACCTTTACTTAATATAAAAAAGTTATAATGTAAGATCATGCCAAATGAGTCAATATAGTGTTTTATTGAGCCTTTTTAAGCAAGTTTAATTATTTGGTACAAAGTTTTTATGGTTACACCACTTAGACATTTTTGCCATAATCCTATAATATACTCTCTCAAAATGGATTAAGAGCAGAAATCTTATGCTGGGTCCACAAATCACAATTACAAATATTTACAAAATTAAATGTTAATTAAAGAGAGATGTTTAAGGCAATAACTTCAAATCAGGTGATTTGTACCAATTGATGAAATGCATTATTCAGCTGTAAACAGTCATATTCATCACAGTGTTGTAGTATTGTTAACAGGCAGACTTACATTTAGGCTCCACTGTCAGCCACTGCTTCAGTTCAGCTTCTGTTGCTATCAGCCTGTTTACTGACTACAGAGATGAATATGCTCAATAAACAGAAAAAAGAACCACAACACATTTATAATATTAACAACAAAGTATTGTACATGGACATTTACCGCTCTGTATAACATCTATGCAGGATTGGACTACGGGACCCTACCAAACTTGCTCTAATTGCTGTCTTATGCTTCAAGTCCTGTAGGTTTATTCTGAATTCGTAAAATCTGCCATTTTCTGCTACTAACCTTAAAACTTAACAAAACTGAACTTATTGTTAATATCTAATGATACAAATACTCTGGATGACATCTGGATGGGAATTTTCTTTGATCAAGATTTGTACTTAAACTCCCACATAAAACAAATTTCAAGGACTTCCTTTTTTCATCTACCTAACTTTGTAAAATTATGGCACATCCTGTAGTCCATGCATGTGTTCCTTCTAGGCTGGATTATAGCAGAGCCTTCAGCTATCAGACTCCTCTCCTGTGGAACCATCCATCTTCTCGGTATGGGTGACAGGCACCCTCTATATGTTTAAGGGCACGCTTAAAACTTTCCTTTTTGATAAAGCAGGCAACCCATGCTGACGTGGTCCTGTTTGACACCCACGCCTGCTATCACTATTATTGTTGTTATTGTGCTTCTCTGTGTGTGTCTCTCTCCCCCCTCCCTCCTTCTTTCTCCCTCAACCCAACCCGGTCAAAGCAGATGGCCGCCCACATAAAGGGGAGTTTTTCCTTGCTGCTGTCGCCAAGTACTGCTCATGGGGGAATGCTGGGTCTCTCTGAAATAAAAAGTATGGATTTGCTCTATGTGTAAAGTACCCTGAGATAATTTCTGTTATGATTTGGCTCTAAATAAATAAAAAATGCTTGATTGATTGATTGTTATCCTAGAAGAGACCACTCCTATCAGGATAGAAATGTTTCATCATAGGATAAAGGTGATCACTCAGGACTACTTTATATAGATTTATAGTGACTCTTCCCTCTAAGGGGACAAGTGGACCCAAACCATGCCAGTAAAATGCCCCCCACAGCATAACAGAGGCACCAGACCCCCTCAATGTAGGGGTCAAGCATTCATATCTGTACCTTTTTTTTTAACTTTAATTTGTCTATGCATACTTTATTAAACCTAAATAGGGTACTTTATTAATACCAATAGGGGTAAATACAGTTTTACAGCAGCCACTTATTATAAATACAACAAACCAGGAGGAAGTAATGAATCTCACCTGCTCTTGGGGATTCTCACCGAAGCCTGGTTCACTCAGTAAAATGTCATTCTGAAGCTGCAGCACAGAGAAACACAGTCAGTAGTCTGTAGCTCACACCTGCACATCCACACTCTGTTATGGTCGAAGTCAATTACCTTCTCCAGCTGAGCATACTGCTCCTCACACAGGTTGAGCAGCTCAGTATGAGCAGCCTCTGACAGTTCTGCTGCTGCCTGCTCGTCTGCCCCTACCTCAGCCTGAATACGAGAACACAGAAAGGACTGTTTTAATACGGCTTACAGCTCGTCACGGAGAAAAGATGGCTGAATTGACATTAGTTTACGTAGCAGCGCCTGCGTTATCGGTAATAAAGGTGCAATTATGGCGCAGTTTGTTATTCTGTAAGTACCCAGACAACATAGAAGAGCCAAATGATGCGTAGTCTTACCATAGTATGTAAACTTCACTAGTTTTTCTTCACTGAGCGAACCACAACAACAACAGACAACAACTTCCTTTTCAAAATACCGCCAACATCGATGACGTAACATCCGGCGACATAGGGGAGTGTTCACGAGTGCTAATGCTGCGCAGCTTTGTGCGCAGTACATCAACTTCTCACTTTTTTCTTTTTCCTTTTGTTTTGATTTTCCTTTTTTGCTTCCCTTAATTTTTTTGTTGTTTTGCAAGGTTTGTGTTCCAACAGTTCATCTTCGATCAAAAATTAAGTACTTAAATCGATAAACAGAAAAAATGACACCAAAACTATACATGGGATATAATGTAGCTAACAACCAGCAAAGGCATTACAATTAAAATATTTAAATCCTTACAAATCTGTACTGGTTTAATTGCTTTACTATTCTTCACTTCATAATGTTTCAATAAAGTGTCAGATGTGTGTTTTAAATTGTTTGTATATAATTGTGGCTTCTTTTTAGTCCATTTGCCCTATGTCAGGGATGTCAAACTTATTTTAGTCTAATTTGATCTTGAGGGGGGCAGGACCACCAAACCACTGCACAATAACCTATACATATTATATATAATATATACTATAACTTACTATAATAAACTATGTAGGGGTACCCTGGTAAAAGTTACTGATAAAATGTGTCCAAGCCAAACTCCAGGAAAAATGTGTTCTTCAAATCTGAATCATGTTGCAAGTCAGTTATTAAGCTGGATGTCCATGGGAAGATCAGAAGCCTTGACTGTGAAAGGCAAATGAAAATAAGCGAGAATAACAGCGTATTTTTTGCAATTTTCCCACTTTGCAAAGTTATCTGGTGTTCCTGTTCTGGCCCGTATGTTTGACACCCCGGCCCTATGTAGTGTTATTATTCTTATTCTTTAGAATAGTCTTTGTGGTGAAAGATAAACCATTATTAAATGTGCATGCGCCACCTTCTGTACTGGAGTGGGTAACATCATGACTTTAAACAACAAAAACCATCAACTAAATTAAAAGAAAAGCTTTATGAAGAAGGTAT